>NW_015386651.1:372177-387746 GCF_001527695.2 Protobothrops mucrosquamatus | reverse complement strand
CTGAGCTGCGTCGCTTTGGCTCGTTCCCGCTACATTTGGTTGGGCTGGGCATGGCTGCTTACCACCTGCCATGTGCCAATATACCACCGGTGGTACGTGTACCACTGGTTGAAAAGCCCTGCTATAGGGAATGCTATAACTCACTAGTGAAACTCTTATCTAAATGTTCAAGGAAGGAGCATAACAAATGTCAATATAAAACCTATTAAAACATTGCATTAACATAAAGCAAGTGTTTGGTCTTTAAGATTCTTGCTTATTTGGTCCTGCTTGAGTACTTGCAAATATTCCACAGAAAGAGCAGAAATGATGATGAACTTATGGAAATACAACATAATTAATAGACTTGTACATTCCAGAATGCTTAAGAGCTTATATCTGTGCATAAGTCAGCTAAGGTTCTTGCTTTAAGACATATTTTTAGAAATAACCTCACTTGAAATCAATTATTAATTTCCAAGTTAATCTGTTGAGAACTGAAGTGTCATGATTACTGAAGTCTCTAGCAAGTCTTCAACTGAACATGGATAGTCTATTAAGTAAACATGACAAAGCAATATATTTATAAAGAACTAGTGATAATTTTCTCCACGTTAAAGAACTTCTCCAATTTAAAATGCCCTGATTTTCAAACAGAAAAAGACTCAAAATCTTCTGAGTTATTTAAGTGAAGACTGAACACTCATTATGAAATCTATAATATACCTATGAACATATAAAATTGTTATTGATTTATCTATCTAATTTCAATTGCTATCCATAGGCAACAGATTTCCAAAATTTCTGGAGGATGAAAGTAATCTATGTCTTCTAAGATTGAATTTCAGTCCTGTACTCAGTTATGTGAAATTAAATGCATAACTTCTGGACTGAAGTCTACGCTTGGCTTTAAGTGGTATGCTAACAGTCATAATCCAGAAGAAGTGTGGAGCCTGGTACAAAAATAAAATTACATCTTTTATTCCATTTTACTTCTACTTAATTAAGATTTCAATAATTAACATAATTGATGTATTTTTTTATCATGTATTTGCTATTTTTCTACTGTTGTCGTCTTAAAACTTAAAATTTAGTAACCACTCTTAAGAGGTTCCTGAAGGTCCTACCAAAGACTATTTGGGGCCACATACAGCTTTGGTGACTCAGATTGTGTGCCACAGTTTTCAATGTATTATTTTTTTTAAAGATGCACATACTTAAGAAATTGATTTCTAGCTATATTTTTCTAGAAGAAAAGGATAATGGAAAGAGCTGTGGTCAGCATTAATAGTTAGTTGTCAGGACTCACCCATTCATATTTCTTAAAAAATGTCCCTACTTTTTTTCTGACTCTAAATATTCAGAGAAGAAGCTAGAGTTTTTCCTATCTAAAAATTTACATATAGTCCATAGGGGAAGAGAGGACAAAGAGAGAGAGAGACAGAGAACGAGGGGACATCATACTACCAGAACAAATAGGTAGAACCTGCATTGTGATGTCATACGTCTTGTCATTCTGATATCATTATAGTTCATTTGAAGATAAGGTACAACATAATTCTTTCCATGTTAAGAAGAGCTAAAGACATTTATTAGTGATTTCATCTATTTAATTATTTTAAGAATATATCAAAATTTGCAATCTTCTTCATATATTGGAAAGAAATCTTTTTTAAAACTGTGAGAGCTCGGGAGTTCTACCCCTATCAGGGAAACTCTCCCCCCTCCCCTTTGCCCGGGGAAGGGGATTCCAAGCCGCGGAGCAGCTGTTTGACGCTGCTCCTGCGGCTTTTACGCGTCCTCGGGGCAGGCAGCCAAAAGAAAAGCTGCCATTGACACAGGAATTCAAACCGGAAGCCTAAATTTGTTTAAGAACCTTCCAGAAGAGCCATTGTCAAAATGTTTTTTAAAATCCAGTTTTGTGACCTGCCATTTGCAGTCTTTTTACCAAGACCTTTGGCATTTTATGGATCATCTTTGCACATGCCCACTTCCTTCCTTCCTTCCTTCCTTCCTTCCTTCCTATTATTGTCTTTGATCTTGCTTCATTCTGTCCTTGCAGCAATCTAAAACTATTGCTATGGAATGTAGGTAATATATTGCCTATTGCAGGCATGTTAAACTGCCGGCCCATGGGCCGGATGCATCACGCCAAAACCATGACCACCCCATTGCTGGCAATGGAGAAAAAGTCCCAATATGTAGTCTCAAACAAAAGACAAAAAAGGTATTTCTTCTCATATTTTTCCATTAATTTTCATAAAAGTCTCTGCTGTTCTTATTCACCCACTCTGTAATTAAAGTTCTCCAAGCATTTCTATACATAAATAATAATAAAAACAGCATTGTTGAATTCTATTGTTCCTGTTTTGAAACAACAATCCCCTGGCATTTTTCAAAGAATAGGAAAAAAGAATAAATAGACCAAGAAGAAGCACAAAAAATCAGCATAAAGATAACAGTTCTTTTTTACCTTGTATCATCTTACTAACTGGAATTCAAATAGTGTTGCAATATTTGAGGGACTGCCACAAAGAAGAGGGAGGTCAACCCATTTTTCAAAACAGGCAGGACAGGACGGCAGGACAAGAAACAATGGACAGAAACTAATCAAGGAGAGAAGTAACCTAGAACTAAGGAGAAATTAACCAGTGGAATGGCTTGCCTTCAGAAGTTGTGGGTGCTCCATCATTGGAGGCTTATAAGAAGAGACTGGACAGCCACTTGACTGGAATGGTATAGGGCAGGGGTAGGCAACCTTGGCTCTTTTATGACTCGTGGACATCAACTCCCAGAATTCCTGAGCCAGGAATTCTGGGAGTTGAAGTCCACGAGTCATAAAAGAGCCAAGGTTGCCTATCCCTAGTATAGGGTCTCCTGCTTGAACAGGGTGTTGAACCAAAAGACCTCCAAGCTCTTTTCTAACTCTGTTATTCTGTTATATAATACCTTGCATAATGAAGCTTCAATTTTGCTATATTTTTTCACCAACATTGTACACTGAAGCTTGGATATGGTATAGCAATAATGGACTATTCAGCTTCTCTGTTGCAGCCCATGGTGTCTTTTTAATTCCCATGACTGTTTGGTTATTTGTCTACTTTATAGATTGTCATATTTCATAAAGGCTTTCATGGTTATAAGATACAGAGTACAGTAAATGGTAATCAAATTCCATGGTAATCAAATTAAAGATTAATTAGGAAAATCAAATTAGAGTATATTAAAATGTTCACAGTATTACATAATAAATAATTAAACCATTCATAAAATAAAATGAGCATTTAACAGAATCAAAATAAAACATCATCCAATTGACCAACAACTCCCTCCAGAAATCAGTGCATGGTTTAAAAGACAAGTATAATATGTTCCTAGTATTAAACATGTACTAATAAGCAAACCACCACATTTCACAACAGTTCTTTTTTTTTGAGCAGTCTTGAGAAGCAGCCACAGCATGGCTCATTGCAATAGTCCAACCAAGCAGAGTTGAGGATGAGAGCTATAGAACCAATAGGACTATAGACCAGAGCTAGGAAAAAGGCCTCCCAAATCCCAGCCCATCCAGCAATAACCAGGAGGCCAGGAAGCCCACAAAGTTATGGACCTGCTTTCTCATGAAAGTTTTCCCTCAAGCAATATCACAAGCAAACAACTTAATTGGAAAAGTAGTAGCTGTATCTTCTTTGGAGTCCTCTTTAGCCTGTTTCACCTCATCTAGACCCCAACAGTTTCCAACCCTGGGGACACAATCTTTGGTTTGATTAAGATAGGGCTTCAGAAGGCATTTCACTAAATGTATATATAAGACATTAGAAAGGTTAAAATAAGAAGCTCTTCAATCAGTGCAAAGCAAAGCATTCCAGTTGGACTACATAACATCCGAGCTCTAGGGCTTCTACCTGCCTATGCACCTGTTCTCCTTCACTTTCCTTCTGCTAATACATCAACCTTTTCAACTTGCTCACTAAACTATTCATCAAAGCTGCAGCTTTCTATTTTGAAAATTGTTTCTTTTGGTTCAAAAAACAAACACAGAACATATTTTTATTTAATCTATTTCAGATAAGCAGTAAAAGAAATTGGGGAGAATACATTTGATTTCATGTGTGGGTAGGTATGTATTTTTGCAATCATGAGCAAAGCATTCAAATAGTCTCAGTTCCAAAAACCTGATAATGGTACTGAAAAATAGTAAGTAAATTAAAAACAAAAATGAAACAAATTTTGGCTTGCAAAAACCTCTAGAATACATTTTAATTCATTTACTTGTTTTATCACATTGGATAAAATAGTGTCCTACAAAAATTGGTTGGAAGTCACATTGACTTTCTTTAAAAAAAATATTCTGAGATTGACTCTGGTCAGATAAATTTTATGGCTCAACAAAAGCATCTCAACCATCTATATTTCATCATAAATGTATAAACATTAACATAAGGACTTTCTCTGTCTGAAATGGTATAGGTTCTCCTGCTTGAGTAGGGGCTGGACTAGAAAAACTCCAAGGTTCCTTCCAACTTCTATTCTATTCTATTCTATTCTATTTCTCTTAACCTCTTTTTCTGACAGTTGTTTGATTGATGGACTTTTTTTCATATACTAGTAGAAATATCAATTATTCCTCGGCAAGGTATTTTACACACAGAGAGAGAGAGAGAGAGTCAGAGTGACAGAGAAAGACAGAGACAGAGGCACAGTCTTCAGTTTCAGCTGCTTTTCTCAATATTTCAAGAAAATATTGAAAATGCATGATTTTAGTAGGTATTTTTTAAAAATGAAAATAAAATGTTTTAATATTAAAAATTATTAATGTTGACCTTTTAAAATTATTTCTGCTTATTTCTCTTTTGATTTCTCTATTGTTATAGTTTTGCTGTATTCCTTTATCTTTCAGATATTTTAAGTTACCTTTTAATATTAACATTAAATTTAATGTTACCTGCATTTTCACATTAAATATATATATTAGACATGTTCTTTAGCCTATTACAAATATTTATTCACTGAAAAAATCTTACTCTATTTTTCAAAGAGTAAATAATAGATCTGTGTACATATTGAAAGAAGTCCTTTGCAATAAAAAAACCCAACAAAGTGATTCTGGTGTATAAACCTGTGGGAAAAGCTCATAGGAGTTTCAGGAAGAGCTGTGGAAGTGTGTAAAAATGTTGTTGCTTTATTGATGTGAAGACAGGTGGTTTATATCCACTGACATGTTCTCCAAAACATTTTATGCTTTGCACAGTTCTGGTAAATAATTAGCATTATCACAGAATTTGCAATCCATGTTTTCACAAGGCAGCAGTTTGTTCTGCGGTGTTACTCATTATTAAATTATAAACTATACTCCCATCTGAATAGATATAGAAAATAAACACAATATTCTAGAACCCCAAAATGCTCCGATTCTTTATTTGTTAGCTTAGATACTATTGGCCTTTAATGACTAGTTCACCTTTATGATAATGAAATTCATTTAATAGTTTTTATAATGTGCCCCTATCTGCAGTCTCTGAAAATGTACAACAAAGAAAAAATACAAAGTAAAGACAAAATTAAGGGCATAAATGGAAGACAAATTCTCCTCCAGATAATCACTAGAAATGATCCAGTTAAAAGCACAATGGAATAATGTTGCTTTAATAGCTTTGGTAATGACATGAAGGAAACAGATGCTTGAACCTCCAGTGGTAAGAAGTTCTAAACTATAGGGGCTGTGGCAATGAAGTACTGCCATCTGATCACTTTCCCCTCATCTCTGACAGAGTGGGGATGCTATCAGGATTTCTTGTGATAGATACACTGGATGGTCAGATTCAATCTTTGAACAGCACTGCCTGATGAAATCTAATGCTATGTGCTATTAGTCCTTGAAGTTAGTCACCAGCACTTTGATTGGGGTCCATATGTTTATTGTTAATTAGTACTGTGACTTTAGTAGTGGTGTTCCTAAGGGTTACAATCTTGAGATCTCAATACAGGAATTTTGCAGTCTGAGTTAAATTAAAGGGTATCTTACCTGTTGTGTCCCGTGCCTGCAGAAGCAGGCTCAGAATGATGCAAGAGTCCCAGGCATTTGCAAAAGCTGCCCAGGACCAGACTGAGCGGCGCTGGCCTTGCGCGCAGGCGCAAGGCGGGAAAAGACTGCCTTGTTATTGGTTGGAATTGCCTGGGGATCTGAGGGTATATATAGAGGCCTGCGTGCCTCTGGGCTTGTTGTTGTTCATAGATTGGAAGCAGAGAATAAAGACCTGTTAGAAATGCATCATCTCAAGCGCCATTATTCTCCGGACTTAACACTGGCGACAAAGGTGGGATCCAGTCTAAACAGCTAGGGAAGCTTGAAGACTCACCCAAAGAAGTCCGGAAGAGGAACGACGGTGTTGAAGTCAGCGTTTATCCTGCCAGTACGAAATTGCTGGAGGGTGCGTGCAGCTGAAGAAAACCCTGTTCCTCGATCATGGCGAAAATTGGGCATTTAGCGGAATTCGATGTCTCTCACCCCGAGAAGTGGGAATCTTATGTTGCAAGAGTCGAGACTTACTTCCGCGTAAACCAGATAAGAGAGGAAGGCTTAAAGGCTGCCACAATGTTGTGCGTTTGTGGGCAAGACGCCTTTGAGATCGCCGAGAACCTAATCGCCCCGGCCTCGCTGGAAATGGTGTCATACTCCGATCTGAAGAAAGTTTTGAAGGAACACTTCCAGCCAAAGCAATCTGTCATTGCTTGGAGGCACACATTTGAACTGAGGGATCAGTGAGCTGGGGAATCAGCAAAAGAATACATTGCAGCTTTGAGAAGAGCAGCTAAACCGTGTGATTTCAAGGACTTAGAGGAAAGACTGCGTGATCATTTTGTGTGCGGACTGAGGAACAGAGACTTACAGCAGAAGCTGTTCGCCAAGGAAGATGTCTCTTTCCAAGATGCTCTGCGAGAGGTTTCAGCAGAGGAAGCTGCAGGGGGAGCGGTCAAGAACATGCGGCCCACTCGAAGCACTCCAGAGACTGCAACCATCTACAAGGAGGTGGACAAGCTTTATCAAGCATCTGGGAGGAGGTTCAAAGATCGTCAGGACAAGGGCCCAGCTGAGCTTCGTTGCCTCGGATGCGGTGGTCGCCACAAGCGAGCGGAATGTCGGTTCCGTTCCGCCATCTGCCGAGCGTGCGGAAAGAAAGGCCACATCGCTGCGATTTGCCTGGGTCGACAGAAGGGGTTTCTACAAGCCAACATGATTCACCACGCTACTTCGGCTTCCTTCCACCCTTCTTCCAAAGGTGGCGTCCATGATGGGCGCAGCATTATTTTATCTAGGGGGGAGGGGTGTTGTGTCACGTGCCTGCAGAAGCAGGCTCGGAATGATGCAAGAGTCCCGGGCATTTACAAAAGCTGCCTGGGACCAGACTGAGCGGCGCCGGCCTTGCGCGCAGGCTCAAGGCGGGAAAAGACTGCCTTGTTATTGGTTGGAATTGCCCGGGGATCTGAGGGTATATATAGAGAACTGCGTGCTTCTGGGCTTGTTGTTGTTCGTAGATTGGAAGCAGAGAATAAAGACCTGTTAGAAATGCATCGTCTCAAGCGCCATTATTCTCCGGACTTAACATTACCTATCTGAAATAAATTCAGAAAACAGTTTCACAGAATCTACTAACATTATTTATTTTTTTTAAAAGATAGAACAGGTGTCAGCAACTCACAATATGGGGCAACAAAATATAGATTTTTCTGCAGTTGACTTCTTTCCTACATGTATTTTCTTTTTTGCATAATAAATAACTTACTTAGGACAATACTAGCATAATTGCCATAAAATATATTTCAACTATCAATTCATGCATTCTCTTTTTTATTTGATTTAAATCAGATATTAGCTTTATTTAGTATTTTGTTACCCAGGTACCTAAAAAAGATTGAAGAATAAAGAATATTCTGCTATACAGTGACACTATTGCAAAGTTTTCTTCTTCCTTAAATTAGCAGCATAGCACTGAGTAAAGAATATTTTTGGAATATTAGATATCAGTAATTTTCATATTCTAAACAACAATTAATGATAAAATGCAAAAAATAGTCCTGCTCAATGTAATAACAAATAGAAATAGGTATTTTTACAATTGAAGGAATTCTAAACACATGAAAAAGTATTCCTTCTGGCAAAGGAGTATCATTTTTCCCCCTGGAATCCACTGAGAATAATTTCTGCTCTCAGTTATTTAGCACTATACTGGAATGGAGCTCCTGTGTAGATACTAAATTGCATCATTTATCTATATGGCACAATCATATTCTATATGCAGAGTGCAGAAAAGGTAAGACATAGTAAGCCAGATATATTAAAGGCATGAGATAACAAAAAGAAAATAGATAAAACTTTCACTGTAACATTGTTCATTATACCTCTCATATACTACCTTTCTAGTTCTTGCACAATTCTTGCCTTCTTCATATATTCTGTTCTGAGTGTGTATTTGGGACTGCATATATGTCTGCATTGGTGGATTTGCATAAAACATACGGTAAGGTGGCTTCAAAGGGGATCTTTACAACAGGGATCTCCAAAATTGGTCAACATTGACCCCCTAAGGATTGATGGAGTAATCCATTATTGTTCTTGTTATTATAGTTTGTTGCACAGTTAGCCAGATGTTTAGATTGGATTTGGCATTTTCATCCACCTATAAAGTCCTTCCCAAGGACCTGGGATAAACAGAAGTTGTTTGATGGCATTAAAGGTATTTTCACAGGATGTAAGCTATTCTTAGTAAAGCTGACTTTTGTAATTGACTGATGGTGATTTTGTCAATGCTGATGATGCTCAAGGGATGCTCCAGTTGTTTGGGAATTACACCCAATAATTACTATTAGTCCTATTACTATTAGTCCTATATTTGCTTTCTTTTGCCATAGTTGTTCTGATTCTATTTGCAGGTCTTTATTGTGGTCTGTTGCACAGTCAGCGAGCTGTTCATTCTGGATTTGACATTTTTGTCCACCTATTGAATCCTTCCCAAGGACCTGGAATAGGCAGATATAAATATTTGATGATGTTATATATATTGTTGTAGGATGAAAAGCTGCCTTTTGCAATTGACAGATGGTGAATTTGTCAATGCCAATGATCTTCAAGGGGTGCTCCAGTTCTTTTGGGATTGCATCCAAGGCACCTATGGCTATTTGTACTATCATTGCTTTCTTTTGCCATGGTCATCTATTTCTTTTTGCAGGTCTTTATATTTTGTTATCTTCTCCAGTTCTTTCTCTTCTCTTCTGCTGTCTCCTGGTACTGCCACATCTACTATCCAGACTTTTTTGTTTTTCTCATTGACAATTGATAAATCTGGGGTGTTATGTGGCAAGTGCCTTTGCAGATCTTTGTTGCTGTTGTTGTTATTATTATTATTATTATTAATAATAATAATACTATTACTTAAAGTACTATTTATTAAATTATTTTCATACAATAAATATTTGGGGGTTGATGAACAATCTAAAATATTATGTAGTGGTTTATGAGCTTGAAGTTTGTGGACCTCTGGATTACAGTTATTAATTTACACATGTAGTTGCTATGAGATATGAGATAACATTTGGATTTGTTTGTCCTCATAGCATATTGCCCAAAATGTGCCAGGACTAATTACCACTCTAATTATTGTTATTTGGGAATGCTGTTTGTTATCAACTCAGGTGGCTTAATTACTGCTCCAAATGACTTTTGGATAAGAGGATTTTCCAGCATCTTCTGCTCTCTGGGACTAGGTCTAGATTTCTCAAAATCTTTATGCCATCAAATCTGCAACAGGAACACTTCATTCTAAATAAAAAAGGGAAATTTGGAGGGTGGAAGAAAGAAATATTTAAGGAATAGAAGAATTCATTTAGATGATTTTATCATGACAGTGAGGCCTTTAGCTTCTTTTACCTCTTAAAATGCTACTTTTGGTGATAAGTCCAGCAAAACTTTCTTCTTAGAATGAAACCAACAGTATCACATATTGGTATTCCAGAGGCATTCCAAAAAGGAATGTTTCAAAGCTCTAATATTTTTGGTACTTGGGAGTGTTTTGGATAAATTCTATGCCTATTAGTTATTGGATGGGGATCAATAGTTATGACATGTTTTCAGAAGTATAAATACCAGAAAGGAATGGATAATGAAACAAGTTGGATAATGAAAGGAATATTGACATAAGCAGATTTATAATATTATTTTAAGAATCATTTTTGCTTGATTCATTCCTAATGCACTGAGACTTGAGCTAAGATTTCCTTTTTATAACACTTCACATTTTAATTTAATACTGGTTGAAATGGGAACAATTATCTAATTAATGTTTTTCTTGTAGAAAATTCAATTCTCCCTGAAAAAAACACATAGCAAGTAATATTGCTTGTGATGACCTTAGCTTAAACATTAATAGTGATGTGATAGAAGCATTAAATTTCCAAGTCAAAGCAAAGTACCATGGAGCTTGATTTGCAAAGTGATATATCAAAAATCCCAAATTGTGTTTTAGGGAAGCTTTATCTTGATCATTTTGCTACCCCAATTTATTTTGAAAAGATATTTCTTCCTTTACTAAGGAAAAAAAATCATATTTGCAAGTTTGAATATTGTACTGTCAATGCTTGTGAAAGTGTAATTTTATAACATTCCTCATTTAGATTGCCAATGCATATGCTTGGAAGTTGCCACTGCAGCAATAACATACAATTTCATGACTGGTGATCTGTTCTGGTAGGCCATCCTCTTGTATATGTACTGGTTTAGGCCCAAGACACCACAACAGAAATTTCTAAGAAATTTGCTAAATTTTGTTCTATTGCAATGCCCTCAGAAACCAATGGGTTGGTTGGAATACAATCTGTTGGAATACCTGGTTATTTAAGGGAGTGTAAATGTTTTTTTTAATGATAATAAAAACAATCTGTTTATTATCTTACTATTGCTGTTTATACAGTAAACTAACTTAATTATTTTTATTCTATCTGATTTGATTTTAATCAGTGTTCCTTTTACTTTATCTCACTTGTTCCTCTTTAGTTAAAAGAAGTCATATAATATTTATTTAATTTTTCTTTTTAATGAGGCTTTGATTGTAAATTTATAAATCAATATTTTTTTCTGCTAAACTTTCTTGGACTATGATGAAAAAGGTATGTGGGAAGGAGAATCTAGGGGTTCACAAGCATCCCATTGTTTACCTGAAAAGGTATTACACTTTTGAAAGTGGTCCATCTGATCACTCACAAAAGTTATAGAAGGTAAAATGCATTCAGTTCTCCTTGATACTTTTTTTCCTTTTTCTAAGCATTGACTTTTCTGGAATGGATATAGAAGGCAGAAATAGAGAACACTGAGCTTATGTTTTTTTTCTGGTGGAAATTGAAATTGGATTACCAAGCCTATTATTTTCAGTAGGAAATGCTATTTCTCTCATTTCAACATTTTATAAATGCCTTGAAAGAAACTTCTATCAGCAACATAGGGTTCCTTCTCAGCCATTCTCATTCTATCTCTGACTGGGAAAACAAGCTCTTCCAAGGTCCCTATATTACCATTACTCCTTGTTTCTTTCTTGTGTTTCAACATAAATAGGAGAAAGAAAGAAAAAGAAGAGGAAATGTCTATAGGTTTGAGGTCAGTATGGCTCACCAACTTGCTTTTTTCCATCAGGCTGAAGGCAAGTTCCTCATTTTAATTTACATTGCTTCCTAATAAGTATTCCATTGCTATGTTTCCACTGCAATAGTTTCAGAGGAAGAAGATAGTAGCATATCATGCAATAAGCAAATTGTAGGTATAAATCTAAAATTGCCCCATGTTGTCTCTTCCTATTATTTGTCTAGAGGGACTATAAATAAAATTAATGAGGAAAAAAGGCACACATGCATGAAAAATGTTTTTGACTGCAGAGTTTAATTTAAAAAGTTAGAGTATTTTCTCAGAATCATGATCTTTTTTTTCCTTATAGCAGATCTTGACATGTTGCTGTTTTATCACACTGATAATTAAATTGTGAGTCTGATCTTTTCTTGACAAACTAGTTCAGTATCGTGTGTTTGCTTTTGTTTCTTTGGTATATTGCAACCTTTTCTTAATCCTCCATTAGAATCTGTAATATTTTCCATCCATTATTGCTGGATATGAGTCAATTCCAGCAGTGAGTGATAGGCTTCCTATGAGTTGTTTGCATAGAAAATAATTTTTAACATTTTTCTTAAGATAGTATTGTTCTAAATTATGTTGCACCTGACTATAATTTATTCTATTCTCTCTCTTTTTTTTACCTTTGTATCTCCTCAGAATGTTATATTTTTCTGCTTTTCTAATTTTTTCCCATGGAATCAATCATTCTTTCCACAGAACACTCATATCTTATTTTCCCATATCGAGAGCATTTCTATGAAACTTTCACATAAAGATTCACACATCTATAGCTATAGTCAATTCAAAGAGATTTGGAATTCAGTGAAATATCACTAGAAAATAATGCAACGTATCTGTGCCAGCTTATCATTAAAATTGGTGCATTTTTCAGGGGACAAAACGTGGGATGTTTCTGCCAGAGATGAGAAAATACAATTTAAAAAGATCCATGTGTAATTAATGCATTTTCTCAGCTTCAAGGGGTAGACCAGGAAAAGAGAGCCTAAGTGTTTCAACTAAACACTTAGAAACACACACACACACACACAGTATAGCCCTCAGATTTTTTCTAATTTTGATTCAGAATTTCCTGCCAACTTTTCTCATCCCTTTCCAAATATATCTTGTGGAACAGAAGGCAGCAGAACTCAGTAGATAAAACATAGTCTCATAGCACATGAGATCCATTTTTTCTCACTAGGCACCCATATATGAATAATATGAGGGTTAAAACTCCTGCAGAAAACTGACACTTGGTAACTTTCTTGCTGAAAATGCCTCTTCACAGAAAACCAAGATTAGACAACCTATGAATAGCAGAAGATGTATTCAATAATTCTTGAAAGTCCAAGACTCCAAGAGTCACAGGGGATAAGGCAAGGATGGATAGTAAGTAGAGTTAATTTTATTATTTTTTATTTTTAAACTGATTGTAGGATTTGACTTACAATTTTAATGTATCTTGTGCCTTAAAATAGTGCAAAATTATGCTACCAGTTTTCAAAGAACTGTTACGTCCAGACTTGAAAATGTGGCTAGGGAGAAATTGGCTCTGGCACTGCAAGATGGTCACTTTTGCGCTAGCCATAACACAGATTTTCCCTTAGCATGAATTTGGAATCCATCTATTACTGTTTATATAAACCCAGTCAATTATAACTTATTCAACAAACAATGGTTTCCTTAACCATCAAATTAAGTGGAAAACCTGAGTTTTATAATTATTGCCATAATACCTGTCCAGAAAAGAATCTTGCCAGATCTGTAGATCATCTCTTGCCTCTCCATTTTTTCCATAAATACAGAAGCTAGATAATTATTATTATTTTTCTTTTTTTTTTCTTTATAAAATTTATAGGGTGACCATCTTACCTCAGGATAATTATGGGCAGCTTACAATTATAAAAGATAAAAAACTATATAAGCTAAAAGTCATAAATAATGATAGATAGATAGATAGATAGATAGATAGATAGATAGATAGATAGATAGATAGATAGATAGATAGATAGATAGATAGATAGATAGATAGATAGATAGATAGACGGACAATCAGACAAACAGACAGACATAGATGATAGAAAAGAGAAGGAGTGGAGAAGAGAGAGGGAATGAGAATATATGGATGGATACCATTTCTTAAATGATTTCATCTGGAAATGGAAAGCTTTATGTTGCCTGTTACTATAGAAAGGTTTTTAGTAACTGTCATTCCCAACTTCTGTCTTTGTGATTCCTGTGATAGCCAGCTAGGGCTGGGGATGGGAACTGTTCACAATCTCCTACACCAATGGTTCTCAACCTTTTTAATGCCGCGACCCCCAACCGGTCTTAAGTCAAGGACTAAACCGGTCGTAAGTTGAGGACTAAACCGGTCGTAAGTCGAGGACTAAACCGGTCGTAAGTCGAGGACTACCCAACCGGTCGTAAGTCGAGGACTTTCCCTGCCCAGGAGCGCCGCACATGCATGGTTCCGCCCCCTGCGCCAGCCGAGGCGTAGCTGGCAAGCGGCAGAGACGGAGCAGGCCGACCACCAACTGGCCCAGCCCAAGGGAGGTAAGGCACCCGCCGGAAAAGGGGGAAAAATGGCGGACAGCCTTGCTTGGCGACCCCCGTGAAATGGTCGATCGACCCCAAATGGGCTCGCGACCTATAGGTTGAGAACCGCTGTCCTACACTATCCCCGGATAATGTATTTTATATCCTGAGGTGTAGTGGGAAATGTTGAATAATTTCTGGAGCTCATCTTTCTGGGATTCTTTGAAACTGAACATTTATTTTTAAGTTAGGGCCATGAGATATGTCTTTGCCAGATATTTCCTTTTTCAGTTGCTTTGTAGTTAAAGGTAAGCCCCATTCAGACTCCTGTTTGAGAGCCATGGGATGTGCACAGGTTCATGAATGCTAATTCTACTCACTCTACTAGTTTATGACTGACTTTCCTGACTGGATTGATTCTATAATTTCAGGCAAGGGAATTTGCTACCACATTAAGTTTCTAGAGAGCATGAAATGGGACATTTCTGAATGCAAAGCAGATTTTCTATCTTTTTCTGTGCACATTCTTTTTTGGAAGAAAGGGGCAATATGCTTAAATAAATTCCACCAAATGCTATAGCCTCATCTCTAATTGCAGATATGCTATTTGCTAGACAAACTGGCTGTCATTCTTCTATTTTTGTAAAAGAAGACTAGAGGTCCTGCTTTTCAATAATAGTCCCAATATTGTGGAACAGCCACTCCTTAGAACTTATTTTGGCTTTCCAGAAATGTTAAACAATTTACTGTATATATTCCGGCATGCATGTGATGAGAAAATGAGTGCTTAGTTTGTTTCATTTTCTGATATTTTGTTTTAGTTGTATCATGATGTTTTTTTTCTAAATGCTTGTTTTCTTCTGAATTAATATAATCCACCAAATTATCTGGCAGCTGTGGCAGAAATATCTAAGAGAATAAATAAATGGAGCCAAGAGTAAAAGGGTAAAAAATATGAGGGGGGATACAAAGATTTTAGTTTTATCTGTACCTAATACTTTCAAGGTATTAGTATTTTACCACACCCTTCAAAAAATGGGGGATTTTTTTTGGCTGAATCAAATCACACAGTTGAATCTGAGGCTCTGGGGAATCACACAAAAGTTATCTTTGGTTAAATGATCTTACTTAACCAGTTCAACTTGACATGATCTGCAACTTTTTCATATAACATTTGTCAAGCATGTTGCTATTATTATAAACGGTGTCACACTGAATTCTTTTAAATAAGAGTGAGCAATCCCTTCTCTATTCAATTGAGGAGTATCATTTTCATTTCATTTCATTTCATTTCATTTTATTTGATTTATATCCCGCCCTTCTCCCGACGGGACTCAGGGCGGCTCACAACATATTTAAAACAATAACATACCCACAATCCCCGCCAAATAAAACCAAT
>NW_015386651.1:330543-369505 GCF_001527695.2 Protobothrops mucrosquamatus | reverse complement strand
CTCCTGGAAACCGAGTGGAGGCCTGAGGACCGGAGCACCCACAAGCTTGTAAATAGCGTGTGCGTGCTCCCCTAACCTGATATGGTCCTCTGCTCCCGCCATATCTGCCTCTCCCACTGACCGTACTAATTTCTCCCTCCTCCCTCAACCCCCCACCCTCTCCCCCCACCCTTTCTACATCGCAACCCCCAGACATGGCAAAATATGAGAAACATTGTTTATTTTACTATACTGGGAGGGAAAATCATATGAGTTTTCAAATTGTAATTTTCTTAGCATTATGTTTTAAGATAGTTAAGGGTTAATATGTTCTTTTCTTCCCTTCTATTTCCCTTTTAACTTCTATTGCTTTGCAAATTAATTTTTATAATATTACCATGATAACTACATTATGGAATGCAATGTCTTCCCTAGTTTCCAAGCTGTGTAGGAGATGGGAGTGAGGGGAGAATTGTACTTTCAGACTTGCAACATTCGATGTAGCTTTACAATAAAATAGAATTAGTTCTTCTGGTTGTGATTCTTATCTGGTTTACCATATGAGGCTGACATCAATCTTGCAAGTCTGAAACTACAATCCATCCTGTCCTTCTCCTACATAGCCAAAAAACTAGGAAGAGTCTCTTCTAAGCATCTTACCCCACCCACAATCACAGCTATGATTATCTTATCTGACTTTTCTCTATGTAGCATCTATACTTAGTCTCCCAAGATCTTTCCTACATAGCATTATATAGTCTTAGTCAATTTCATAATCCTTTAGAACAATGATCTCAATCTGATGAGATCCCTTTCTAAAGTAAACAGATTTGGAATCCTCGCATGAGAGTAGTATCTGATGGCAGAAAGAGGTTGATAGAAAGTTACTATGAATTCAGTAATAACAAATGATGTTTTTTAAATGAATTTGCATTTTATTAATCATAACAGCATCTATATATAGTTGGAAAAAGACGGTTGCATATACTATATTCAGTACATACAGTTTAGTGTACAGAAGGCTACCATTATTCTCCTCTTCTGCAGAGGAAGCCCTCATAGTAACCTCACTGCATTCTTCCAATTTTTCTATGGACATGCATCAAGTCATGACAGGCCAGAAGACTGTTGCATGTGAAGAAACACCAACCTGGAACTAAGGAGACATTTTCTGACAGTTAGAACAATTGATCAGTGGAATGAATTGCCTCCAGAAGTTGTGGGTGCTCCAAGACTGGACATATTTAAGAAGAGATTGGACAACCATTTGTCTGAAATATTATAGGGCTTCCTGCTTGAGCAGGGGGTTGGACTAGAAGACCTCCAGGATTCTTTCCAACTCTGTTATTCTGTTATTTCGTTAAGTCAGAGGCTCTCTGTCTCTGTCTCTGTCTCTGTCTCTGTCTCTGTCAGGGTTATTTTTATAATAATAATAATAATAAAGTTGGAAGGGACCTTGGAGGTCATCGAGTCCAACCCCCTGCCCAGGCAGGAACCCTACACCATTTCAGACAAACGGCTGTCCAGTCTCTTCTTAAAAACTTCCAGTGTTGGAGCATTCACCACTTCTGGAGGCAGGTTATTCCACTGGTTAATTGTTCTAACTGTCAGGAAGTTTCTCCTTAGTTCTAAGTTGCTTCTCTCCAATGAGACCTGCTAGACTCCTTGTGCAGCTTGCTCAGACTCTAGGTCTTCTGATCAGAGCTTGGATCTATCTATCTATACAGTATTTAAACATATTTGTCTTATAATTAGCCAATACAGTTTTTTTCATTTTCTTTTTCTATATAGCTATAGCATGCCTTCAGTAATCACATAAAGATGCAAATAATATATGAAAAGTTACATTCTTATTCAGAATCTTGCACACAGGACTTTGCATGGTTCATATGGATTTGTTTGTTTGGTTTTACAGCTAGACATAATGACACACAATTGAGATTTATGGAAGGAATGTTTATTGCCCAGAAAAGTGTTACTGTGCAATAATTCTCATTTAAAACAGAGAATGAAAATTGGAAAAATGATGTTCAAAAGGTTATAGCAATAGCAATAGCAATAGCACTTAGACTTATATATCACTTCACAGTGCTTTACAGTCCTCTCTAAGCAGTTTACAGAGTCAGCATATTGCCCCCAACAAGCTAGGTCCTCTTTTTACTGACTTCGGAAGGATGGAAGGCTGAGTCAACCTTGAGCCGGTGAGACTCGAACTGCTGAAGTGCTAGCAGTTGGCAGTCAGCAGAATTAGCCTGCAATACTGCATTCTAACCACTGCGCCACCAAGGCTTATACCAGTGGTTCTCAACCTTTTTAATGCCGTGACCCCAACCGGTCGTAAGTCGAGAACTAAACCGGTCGTAAGTCAAGGACTAAACCGGTCATAAGTCGAGGACTAAACTGGTCGTAAGTCGAGGACTACCCAACCGGTCGTAAGTCGAGGACTTTCCCTGCCTGGGAGCACCACACATGCATGGTTCCGCCCCCTGCGCCAGCCGAGGCGTAGCTGGCAAGCGGCAGAGATGGAGCAGGCCGACCACCAGCTGGCCCAGCCCAAGGGAGGTAAGGCACCCGCCGGAAAAGGGGAAAAAAATGGCAGACAAAAAAAATGGCGGACAGCCTTGCTTGGCGACCCCCATTAAATGGTCGATCGACCCCAAATGGGGTCCCGACCCACAGGTTGAGAACCACTGCTGTAGAAGATATCTGGTTTCTTTACCAGGAACTAAAAAATATTTATATTTGTTTTCAGAGTGACATTTTGTAGCTCTGTGGTATTATTTACCATAATGTACTTCCTTCCACAGTCTAAGTAGAATATCAAGAAGAATTTTGAAAACGTGAGATGGGTAGGGCTAGTTATGAAGATGTGATAGGAGAAATAAAATAAATCTCTACCCTGATGAAGTAACAGCTGTTCAAGCCTTCAAGGTAAAACTAAATATTTTACAAGATGTGAAGCTTGCACATAACTCATGGTGAGTAGAAAAATAAAGTACATTTATGTATGGTGGAAAAAAGAAGTGTTAATTAAGAAAAAAATGAGTGCATATCTATATTAACAGGATATTAAGACAAGTTTTGACGTTATTTGTCTAGATAATGCTGTTCTAGTAATACAATGGAAAGAAATTGCAAAAATTGCCACAAGTATATGGATTGGTATATTATTCAATATTTTACAGATCAAGACAAGATTTGCTCAAAATTGCTGTTGATTCTCTGTGTACTGATATGGAAAACTGAGTTGCTGAACTCATAATAATGCTCTATTACATAGCTGCTGTGACTGTACAGAATGTTCAGCTAAGGTAAAACTTTTTATAAGCAGTTTTTGAGAAAATGTGTGATATTCTTTCTTAGGGAAGAAGTCCACTCTGCAGAATTTAGTCTGAAAGTACTCTACCACTAATTGATCGATTAATGATCCATAGATTTTATACTGTGCCCCAGGTTAATACTATGCTTAGAACTTTCCATGTTGTGTAGCATACAAAATGGAAAGAGAAAAGATGAAAAGAATGGATGTTGAGAAAGGATGAAAAGAAAAGCAGAAGGGGCTTTGCTACTGGCCATAGTGTTAGATAATTTTCACAAACATTTTATAAAATATTTTTCTAGCTAACCAGCTGACAGTGTATTAATTCTCTTTCTTTGTGTTTTAGACATTTGTATCCCCAGACTCCCAATGCTTTTGTCAAAATGACAAAACCTGGGTCATTGCACTGCAAGCTCCACACCTTTTGGTTTTTATAAATATTTTATTAGTTTTCTAGTTTTACAGTCAAATACCTAATAGACAATGTGTTGTCTGGGTCTATTAGTAATTCAATGGTATATATTAACTTCTTCAGTCTAGATCCAATATTACACCATCAAATGTTTCCTCTCTTCTTCCAGTAGTACCTGGTTTCCCACACTAGGCAAATACAATTCTTATTGTTATTAATAAATATACAATTGAATATCAACATCTTTGTTACATTTTTCTCCACAACACAGCTCTGAAAGTCAGTTAATATTTATATTCGTAGTTTAGGCAGGCCAGTTTCAAAATAGTTCATCGTCTCTGATAAGCAGCCCAAAAGTTGTTGTTTTTTTCCCTTTTCCCAGCTGCAGTCTTCAAAAGTGAAAATTTCCAAATCTGGGCTTCAAGCCAAGTTTCCTTTAGGCATAACATATTGTAGTGCCATAACGCATCACTAGATGTCATTAGCACTGTTTCCCAGCTTTTTAAATCCAAACTTATAATACAAGTTTTTCAAATTTCTTTTTTTGTTAAAAAAAAGTCTCAAAAGGACTTTTAGTCCCCAAATTTCAAAGCCATATATGTGTATTAATTCCAAATTAATCTTGTAATTTTTTCTGTTTCCCCCAAGTAATTAGTTCGCCATTTTTCTTTTCCTGATGGAATGGGGTGGAAATTCCCCTTCCCTCACTCATCAGGGAGGGTGCTTTGGGCAATTTTTCAGGAAAGCATTTTTTCTTAAAGTCATAAAGAGAGGATATAGTCTCACCCAGTTTCATCCACGTTGCTGAAAGGTTGCTTGTTAGTGCTTATTGTCTTCCATTGTCAGCAGCTTCTGACTGGCTAAACAAATGTAGCCAGTCTTTCCCCCACCAGTTTGGAGGGCTTCCTTGGATCAAACGGAAGTACCTCTGCCCTCCCATGATCAATGAGGGTCCCCTCCTTGCTTGTCACCTTTACAGGGTGACTTCCGACCCTTTCCAGGTTCCCCAATGGGGCAAAATCAAATGTGAAAGACTGAACCCCATCTTCCTGCACCTGTCCTGCCGTGACGTTAAACCGGAAGCCGCAAGCTCCACATCTTTCGGACATGCATGCAATATTGTAATACAAGTACAAAAAGGGTGGAGTTTGCAGCAATACAATTCAATGCTGCTTTTATCTGAATGACCCATTCAACAACCTCTGGAGATAGTATCACTATTGGAGATTTCAATCACTTAGAAGTAAACTTCAGCTTCTGTTTCAGGCTGTAGATTGTTTCTCTAACATCTGGTGATTTTTCTTACTAATGAAGAATTTCAGCAAACATTTATATTATATAAAAGGCAGTGATAAATTTCCTAGTTCATCTGATCTCCAACTTAGTAGATCTAAAGACACATTTAGTTTTTAAGAATTAAATTATTTCCTCTTATTTTAATTAGTCCAGAGTGAGTGTGCTTCACAGATTCTTGGTCTAGATAAAGATATTGCATTTTAGGTTGTGAATGGTAAAACTTCTTCATCCCCTCCCAACCCAATTCAGTTAGCAAATCTTTTCACATACAAAATTAAAAAGAATGAAAATAAATAAACACACATTTGTTAGTATACTAGTTAAAGTACTGGATTAGGAAAAGTGAGACCCAGGTTCTAGTTCTCCTGTAAACATGGAAGCTAGGTTGGTGACCTAGGACCAATCAATCTCTCAATCTTAAACAAGGATCATGAACAACACCTATTTGTCAATCCACAATAGACTAGCATGGTACATTAGTCATACCTTCAATGGAGAAGCTTTCCTTCTGATCTGGCTTGAGAAGAGTAGATACACACACACATAAAAACAACTTGCTTTTCCCTTCCATTGTGCACATGTGAAGTTTTCTAAACATCAAGAAAAGGGGAAAGATTAACAAGTCCCAATCTGTGGATGATAGTTCTAATTCAGAGTGGCTTTCAAAAATTTATTCTAGTGTAAACAAACTGACAACATATTTAGCAGTATTCTGTAATTCATAAAATGATATAGTTTCATTTTATTTACAGAGGGGGTTGCTGAGAAACTCATCAAAAAATGAATGCCTCACAATTCAGGATGCCAAGCAGCACCCTGTTCATAGGTGTGGTAAGTGTGATGATATAAGCAGTCATAGTTTATTATTATTACTATTATTATTTGAATCTCTAAATTTTTATCAATTTGTATGTGCAACACTTTTTCATGCAATTGGCAGATATCCAAAAAATGTTGTTAATCTGTACCAGTTACAAACTGGGGGAATTTTAAAATATTTAAATATAATCTGTTAGGCTTTGTGAGGAGACAAAAACCATTTGGTTTTATGAAAATATTTTTATTACAATTTGTATTATTTTTATTATTAATTGCATAATGTACGAGAGTCTGGAAAACTAGTCAAAGCAATTCTCAGATGATCTGTACTTAATACTATGCTTACGTATAGTATTGCTTTGACTGGCTTAATTAGATTAAGGGCAGGTTTTCTTTTCTGCTTCCCCATTCCTAGGCTGAGGGATTTTTTTGTAACAGTCCTATTTCTTTTCCTTTTTTTCTGGGTTTGTGACACATTCCAACATACATGTTCACATAACAAAAAAGTTCATTCTAAGCTAAATGGAACTTCTGGATAATCAAAAGCTCTTTTTATATAATTTTATATAATTTACATTTGATTAACAAACAATACCAAGTAATTGAATTATTAATCCAAGATTCATAGAGAAAAATAGATATAGATTTTTTTTAAAAAAACTACTAAAACAGGTACCATATGCATAAAATTAAAGAGACAGGTACCATACACATACAAATGTACTAGGTATGCAAAACATTACCATATTGTAATCTAGTGCTATTGAGATAAACTATAAAATCCATTTTAAGTGTCTTTCATTATGCTTTTATTGTGAATTTTACAATTACAGTTATTATTTATTACATTTCAAGACTGTGAGTGATTCTGAGGATATTACCAATAAAAAGCTTTCTTTTCATTTTGCAATTTTTCTCTCTTCTGTATTGTCTCTCTCTGCTATACCTTATCTCTTATTCATCTTTTCTTTTAATAATATCTTGCTCTGTTCATTTAATATTTTAAGAGCCTTTTCCTGATTGCACAGCTGTTTCCCTAATGTAAATCAGTCAGTTATGTATCTTTATTTAGAACTGCAAGTATTACTGTGGTTTAAAAAAAAAGAGATAAAAGAAAAAAGTGATAACACATCCTAGCATAATTGAACATGTTACGAATGTTTGTATGAATGTAGGTATGTATGTATGTGTGTGTGAGTGTGTTTGTATAGTATAGTTTTCAAGTCTTTTCCAATTTCTCTTCTTGTTTTTGAATTAAAATATACATCTTTATTTGCATGTATTTATTTAATTTATTTAATTTAAACCATTTGTATAGCTTCCCATATTAAAACCAAACTGGACAGCTTACAACCCAACCATGAAAGCAACGCCTACAGCTAAAAACAAAAAGCAGTAAGACCAAAACCAGAACACCTAGTACCACAGCCACACATAATAATAATAATAATAATAATAATAATAATAATAATAATAATAATAATAATAATAATAGTAGTAGTAGTAGTAGTAGTAGTAGTAGTAGTAGTAGTAGTAGTAGTAGTGGTAGTAGTAGTAGTAGTAGTAGTAAAGTTGAAAGGGACCTTGGAGGTCATCTAGTCCAACCCCCCTCCCCCGCTCAGGCAGGAAACCCTTTCCATTTCAGACAAATGGCTGTCCAGTCTCTTCTTAAAAACTTCCAGTGTTGGAGCATTCACCGCTTCTGGAGGCAGGTTGTTCCACTGGTTAATTGTTCTAACTGTCAGGAAGTTTCTCCTTAGTTCTAGGTTGCTTCTCTCCTTGCTTAGTTTCCACCCGTTGCTTCTTGTTCTGCCTTCAGGCACCTTGGAAAATAGCTTGACTTCCTCTTCTTTGTGGCAGCCCCTGAAATATTGAAACACTGCTATCATGTCCCCCCTCATCCTTCTCTTCACTAAACTAGACATACCCAATTCCAGCAGCCGTTCCTTATATGCTTTAGTCTCCAGTCTCCTGATGCAACCATCATATACACAATCAGCTATGAACTCAGTGCCTGCAAAGGCCCCAGTGCCTGCAAAGGCCCCTAGTCACAACTGCCACATAGTCATTGAGCAGAAGTTGTGAATGTGGGAGGACTCTTGAATTGCACACCAGCTCTGCCTGGAGAAATGCCACCCTATCCAGAGTTAAAGATGGCATAGAGCAGGGGCCCTCAACCTTGGTAACTTTAAGACTTGTGGACTTCAACTCCCAGAATTCTGAGGAATTCTAGGAGTTGAAGTCCACAAGTCTTAAAGTTGCCAGGGATGGAGACCCCTGGCATAGAGACCCAGATGAACCAAAATTCCAAAGGTACTCCATCTTGCTAGTGTTGAGTCAAAGTTGGTTTCTCCCCCTCACAACCTCCTGGTACTCCATTAGCACCGTGGCAGCAGCATCTGCCCAGCAAGGGGTGGAACTGTCAGCAATCTGAATAAATGCTTCTACAAATCCTTTGAAAATCCTTGGAAATCGGGCAGCATTAAAAGATTTTCAGATTGAATGTTTCAAAAGCTACTTTGGAAAACATTGGAATTGACCCTTCTTTCTTTGACTCTGAAAATATGCTATTAACTTTAAATATGAGATAGCACACATGTTGTGACACTGGAGAAAAGAAAGTAAATCACTAAAAATAAAATGTAAAACATTTCTTTTTAAGATATCTTATAGCAGAAATTCAAATACTAAGCAAAGAATTGGAGAAAAGTACAAATTGCAAAATATAAAGACCTGCAAATAGAAATAGAATGACTGTCCTAAAAGAAAGCAAAGATAGTACCAATGCTAACAGGCACCTTGAATGCAATCCCCAAACATCTGGACCAACAGTTGAACACCACTGGCATTGACAAAATCATCATCAATCAATTGTAAAAGGCTTTACTTGGAACAGCTTACATCCTGTGATGATACCTTTAACACCATCAAACAAAAACATTTGCTTATCCAGTTCTTTTGGAAGGATTCGACTGGTAGATAAAAATGCCAGATCCAATCTAAACATCTGGCTGATTATGCAATCAATTGAAATAATATATTGGAAACAACTAGAAGTCACACTGCAGAGAAGTATAAGACCTTTATTTATTTTGCTGTTTATTTGAAAATTCATACTGAGTGCTTTTTTTGGTAAAAGTTAAAAAAAAAGTGTCAGAACTCATGCACAGCTCCGGCTCCAGTCGAAAGCCCTTTATGGAACGGGGGAGGGGAGAATAAACCACTTTAGCGAGTTTCCAAGCTACAGATCACTCATCTGGAAAAGGTCTGTCTCCTCTCTGCCGTGGTTCCCACAGCCACTCCGATCTGAGGCCAGGGGATGCATCCACAGCCCCCCGTGGCCCAATTTGGGCTCCGGAGGCCTGGAAAAGATGTCTGCCACCCAGATCCATGGCCGCGGAAACATTTTGCAGCCTCCCTGTGGCCCGATCAGGGCTCCAGAAGCCTTTTCCAAGCCTCCAGAACCAGGATCCATGGCCATGGAACAATTTTGCGCCCCCCCAGCTGCTCGATCTGGACTCTGGAGGCCTGGAAAAGATCTCCGGAGCCCAGATCGATGGCTGTGGAATGATTTTGCGGCCATCCAGCAGCCTGGTCCAGGCCTCTGGAGCCCGGATCAGGCCATGCGGGGGCTGCAAAATCACTCTGTGGTCATCGCTCCAGGCTCTAGAGGCTTAGAAAAGGATTCCGGAGTCCAGATCGGGCCACGCGGGTGCCACAAAATCACTCCACAGCCATAGATCCAGGTGGCATAGGTCTTTTCCAGGTCTCTGTAGCCTGGATCAGGCCATGGGGGTCTGTGGACGCGTCCCCTAGCCTCAGATCAGAGCAGCAGCAGGAACCATGCCAGAGAGGAGACATACCTTTTCCAAGTGAGTCCCATGTGGCAGAAAGGGAGGGAGAAGCATGAGAGCATTCAGTGAATGCTCGTAACTCACTTGCGCTGGCAGCTTAGAAGGAACCGGTTCTTCCGTTCAAAAAAAAGTGCTGGCGTGCCATTCCCTGCGTTCTATGACAAAAAAAGCACTGCCTACTGAAATTAATAAAGGACAATGCTTAGTGTGCTAAATCATTTTATACTGATTTACTAGATAGTAAATACTGTTAGGTAAAATGCAACTTACATTCTGTACACCAGTGCATAGGATCAGTCATCTCAAGTTCTATTTCTGCAACATGAGACTGTCTCTCATTTTCTTGTCACTAAACTGCAGTTCCATTAAGGAAGACTTCCAGTACAGGTGTTTCTTCCATAATGTTCTCTACTTTGTTTTTATTTATTTTCTTGGCTGAGTAGAAAGCACTTCCGTGATTTTTTTCTGGTAGCTTGCCAGCTCAAAAGGAGTTGTATTGTATCTTGCAAAAGGCATGCTAATAGCTTAAAGCACGGGTGTCAAACTCGCCATGTCACATGAAGTGTCACAGCGTATTGTGACTCTTTTTGCATTGCCGGCAATTGGATGGGCGTGGCTTTGGTATGATGAAACCAGCCCATGGGCTGGCAGTTTGACAACCCTAGCTTAAAGCCTCTTATTCCCTTGCACTATGATTGAATGATCTTCTCTTTCACCCCACGTTTTCCAGCATTGGAGCTTTTTTCAGAAAGTGGGTCTTTACATAATAGTGTCCAAAGTTAGATAACTTCAGCCTGGTCATTTGTGTCTCACGTGACAACTCTGTGTTTATTTAATGACCACTGGTTTATTTTCTTACTCTCCATTTTATTTTCAGGAGTTTTTCCCAACCCCAAAGTTGAAAGGCATCAATATTCTTCCTATAATGTTTCTTGTAAAATCCAACTTTCACTTCCATGGAGTATCATAAGGAATATATTCTAGGATATGCATACTAGGATACCAGTTTATAAAATTGCAGTTCCCAACAAAAGGAACAGGCAATGAGTAGTATTGCCTGTTCAGGAGAGAACCAGAGTCCTAGCAGTATTCTAAATGCAAAATTAAATCTAGCATGCATGATATTACTTTTCCAGCAGTTACCACCATAGGCTTTAATAGTGCGGAAAAGCCAATAAGCTTTTATACAATGATCAGAGATTCTCCAGACCAAATAATTGTCTTTCTCAATAATCTGATATAAAATATATCAACAGTATCCCCCCTAATTTAACAAGAATATAAAACAATATATTAATTGGCTTTATCTGTGACCATTTTTATTGCATTGAGTTAAATTCTGGGAAAAATTTGTAGTATTTAACAGGTAGAGACATGGTGAGTATTAAGATTTAAATTGATAACTAAACAGGTTAATTTTTAGAACTAATTGAATGTTGAAATTTAAAAAGGCTCCTTTTTTTCTTTTGTACTGTATTTGCAAAAGGGCTTAACTATTTAGTCACAAGCATATGGTTTGCAATTATCTTTATTTAGAATGATTTTAGGTTTGTGTTTCTAATTTCCTAATTTTGTGTGTACTTCATAAGTTGCAACAGAATCGAACCCTGATATAGTGAAGAATTGTGGTGTTACAGCAATACATGTAAATTAAGCATCTGGTTATAATTGTAACCCAAAAAGTTTTAGCAGAAATTTATCTTCTTCAACGTGTGAATTCTCAATAATACTTTATTTTAAAAGTCTTCAGTATACAATAGCATATGTTTTAATTTCTGAGATAATCTCTATCAAGAACAATGAAATCCATAAAAACTCATTAAAGGTTTTAAAGAACTGCCAAAACAATAATACAAAGTGGCAAGCGCATGACAGTTGTGGAAAGGAATGGGAATGGAAATAAGTCTGTCTTGATTCTGTTTGGCTTAATACGGTACAGATGGAAGTTCTGTCAGGCTTTCTCCAGCCAGCATCAGAGTTGAAGTCCACACATCTTAAAGTCATCAAGGTTGAAAAACCCTGCTCTATGAAGTACATTTCTGACTTGTCCTACCTTAAACTGCTGACAGAGAGTACATAATGGCAAATACCAAGCATTGATTTAATATTTCAGGAATTGTTAAAGAAAAACAGAAATGTTAAGCAACTGAAGTTCAGGTGACTTTTCATCTATATTTGTCATGGGAGGACATTGGAAAGAATGCAAAAGTGAATTATGAAGATAGTATATGTGATATTGCAGAGAATTATTTATCATGAGAGCACATGGAAAATTGAATAGATTCTTGTAAATGGGTGCAGGTGACTTCCTCTCTATTTGAAAAACATTTCTATTTTCTCTGTCTAACTGCACATCTACCTTAAATATTAATAAAATAATTATCTCCCTCATAACCACATCACTGCCTTAATTTCTTTATATTTATTTTCAACTATAGGTAATCCTCGAAGTATGACTGTAATGTAGCTTGCCCATTATCCGATCTCTTTTTAAAAACTTCCAGTGTTGGAGCACCCACAACTTCTGGAGGCAAGTCGTTCCACTGATTAATTGTTCTAATTGTCAGAAAAATTCTCCTTAGTTTTAGGTTGCTTCTTGATTAGTTTCCATCCATTGCTTCTTGTCCTGCCTTCAGGTGCTTTGGAGAATAGCTTGATCCCCTCTTCTTTATGGCGATTCATGAGATATTGGAATACTGCTATCATGTCAGCCCTAGACCTTCTTTTCATTAAACTAGATATACCCAATTCCAGCAACAATTCTTTATATGTTTAGCCTCCAGTCCTTTCTTGTTCAATTTGTCCATATTATCAGACCAATACAAAAATAAGTGTTTGGTCACTGTGACATAGTTTGTGATGTAACAAATATGCTATTTTCATCTACACACAAAAAATTCCCAGTATCCTCATTGGTAAAACTCATTGTGATATCATTATTCCTTCCTAAGTGATCAGAAAGAAATTTTCACAGCTCTGGGACAAAATAAGCCCTCAGGTAGCAGACAAGAAACAAGAGCAAGATAGTGGGGGAGAAAGGGGGGAGATATGTTTTTTCTTTTTTAAGATTATGACCAGCAGACCCTGTGCATGTTGCATGATTTGTCCTTGCTGCCCAGGGTGTAACTGCTGTAAGAAATGCCTCAAAATATGTGGCCCCAAACAATCCAGCCTGTGCTGGAAATTTGTGTTTACGGATGAAAGGAACTGTGACTGTTGCTACTGCCCACACGATGATGACACCACCTGCCAGTGCTGTCACTGTGCATTCTCAGAAAGCCCCAACTGTCGCTGGTGCTGCTGCTCCTGTGCTAATAATAGAAACTGCAAGTGCTTGTGCTGTACTGAGGAGAATAATGAATGTCAGTGCTACGATAGTAGGTGTTGCACTTTTCCATATTTGCCGTACAGACGTGGAGCTAAATTACGAAAAAGGTAAGAGCTGTCAAACATTGATTCTTTGGGGAATCTTCTTCAAAACCCATTGATCCATCACCCTGAGTAATCTCTGTGTTTATGTACATAATTTTTTTTAACTGGCGCTCTTAAAGATCAAATGTGGAATTATTATTAGGCTAGTTCAGACCATAAAGCAGCAAGTTTCTTCAAAATAGTTTATCAAATTCTGCAGCATGAGATTATGAGAATTCTGCATTTTTTCTTAGAATATCCCCTTGTGAATTTTTAACCAAACATATCCGAAAGTGACTTGTACATATAAAAGTTATGGCAATTGTACCCTTAAGTCTACCACTTAAAAGACTGTAAATGGCAGGTGGAAGATGTAAGGTGCAATTTTTAAAAAAATCTGCTCGGTGAAGGAGGAAACAAAAAGTTAAATCCTAACCAAATGGAAATACTAAATGTTCTCTTCTTCTGGAAAGGAATAATTATAGAACCTAAACCTATAACCAGGGCTTTTTTTTCTCATAGAACGCCCAGAATGGAGTTCCGGCATCTTTTTTTGGATGGAACCTTGTAGGGTAGGCAAGGCTGGTTGTATGACATGTGTGAGTTCCGGCACTTTTTTTTTTTTTTTTTTAGAAAAAAAGCACTGCCTATAACTCACAACATTTTAAATGCAATTGCAGTATTTTATATTTGGTACACAAATAAAAATAATTAACTATAAAAAATATGCAAATGCGAGATTAATAGGTACTACTTCGGTGGGAAGGTAACACCATTCTATGCACCTTTGGTATATAGCCATGCTGGCCACATGACCACAGAAAATGTCTTCAGACAACACTGGCTCTCCTGGCCAAAAACCAAGATGACCACTGTGCCCTAGAATCGGTCACGACTGGACAGGGAAATCTTTACCTAATCTTTGCCAGGGATATGCAATTCATTTCCAAGAATGACATAGAATCCTTTTTGTTATATGTGACAAAAGCCCTTTTTAAAAAAAAAACCTTATATTTCCTTGGACACCAAAAAAAAGTGCATTTGCATGCAAATCTGTCATACTACTAATCACCAAAATGGCGTTCCCTGCATCTAGCCTTTAGAATTTCAATGTCTGATTTGTCTATAAACAATATAGAAACCTAATATTCATTGCATTTGATGGCCCCAGCACCCTCATTAGTAGTCCGATAATAAATAATTACAAATACAGAACATTCTTTAGAGGCGCAAGAGTCAATAATACATAAAATGTATGCATTGTATGAATGCTGTATCTCCTTGTCTAATACTACTTGTATCACAATATATATACATATACTTATATACGTGTATGTATATATATATACTTTATATCAATATATATAAGGCATATATATATATATATATATATATATATATATGCCTTATATATATTGATATAAAGTCATTATATAGCTTTAACTAATTTTTATATGGAGGCAAAAAAAGAGGAAAGATCCACCACTGTGTTAGCTGCATATACTCATCTCAGTCTGTGAAGAAGTAGTCCCTCAGTAGTCCCTCAGAGATAAAATAATGTTATTTTACAGAAGTCTTCCATAAATCCCAAACTTCATGTAAAGAAACCTATATTTCCTGAGTTACTAAAGACTTGAGGTTTTGCCACTGGCAGCATTCTCAGTAATAAAAATGCAAAAGTGTCCTAGAAAAGTTGCTAGACTTTCACCTGCTACTATCATCATTACAAGTTAAGTAAACAGGGATGATTAGGAGGACAGTTTACAGAGGAGAAAGGTATAGAAAGAAACGTGGACATTTGGTTTTTAATTAGGTGTAAACCAAAAAGGAAATTTTGAAGCAGATGTCACTTGGTTCATAGAATTGTCCAAAGTAGAATTTTTATTTTAAGCTTGATAATTATAAATATTAGTGGCATCCTTGGGTATAACTGAGGTTTCTGTATTGGTTTTTTTTTCAGGCTCAGAAGCCGAGGGGCAAGTGATACATCTGTCATTACATTGGATAAAGAACCTTCTGGACATGCTTTTATTGACCAGCTTGTATGCCCATTGTGCCAACGAATGTTTCTCCGCCCGTTTATGTTGCCATGCAATCACTGCATTTGTGATAAATGTATCATGCAGAGCAGACTGAATGCTGAAATTACAGAGAGTTTCTACATCATCACATGTCCAATCTGCAACAAAGCACATTGCCTACCATTTTCTAAGAAAATGTATCTGAGGATTAATTATCTAAGGGCCAGATTGGCTAGAAAGTATATGCGCCGATACGGTTTCCTAAGATGGAGGTTTGACAAAAGCTATGTCCCAATCTATTGCCAGATTTGTGACGAGCAAAAGGCGGAAAAGAGATGCTTGTCATGTCAGCTGAACTACTGTAATATTTGCCTGAGGAATTATCACCAAGATATTTCCTCATTAAATCATGCCTATGCTAAAATTAGTGATGACATCTGGGAAGACAAAAACTGCTTAATCCATGGTGAAACAGTGCTTTCCAAATACTGCCTTGAAGATCATGAACTACTGTGTGAATATTGTGCTGAGGCACAACATAATGATCATAACAAAGTTTCTTTATCAGTAGCATGTACAAAAATGTCTGCTATGTTATTTACGACTATTGCAAAGTTTAAAAAAGGTTCCTATTTAAATTATTTTCTTTCTGCTTGATATTTTCTTAGTTGCTATATTATATCTAATCAATGTAAATGCCTGCTAAAGCTGTCAGAGATTTCTCTAAGGTTAGAAGTTTCCTGAGATCTTAAACAAGTGGTTTTGATCAATGGAGAATAAACTGTCTAGCTCAGTGGTTCTCAATCTGCGGTCCACAGACCCCTGGGGGGGCACAATGTTGCCACAGGGAGTCTGTGAAGGCTTGAAAAATGTTATGATTTAAATCTTGAGTTGAGTCTTGGAAGATCGTGGCAATGGTCCGTGGCCATAAGAAATATTTAAAGGGGGTCCGTGATGAAGAAAAGATTGAGAACCACTTGTCTAGCTTATGGCTATCTAATGGTCTTGCAATATAGATAATAACTGATGCTCATTGTCTGCTTTTGGAAAAGTTATTATTTCTCAGCTTAATCTATTTTAGAGTTGGATGATTAGCACAACATACAGTATATCTGACCAATGAACACATAGACCTTGAAAGCACAGAAATATGATTTCTGAAAGGCCATTTATGGTTGCCTTTGAATTTTCTATAATAACATGCTAATTTTTTTAGATGTCCCAGGATAATCATTACTCTTCCATTATTAGCTGAAAGGCACATACAGGCATTTGTTACTAAACATGATTATGAAAATAAAAGTAAAAATGTTCAAATGTATTGTGATGTCACAGTGCAAATCCTGCCTTTCATAGTTGTATCTCAATGGCAGATAGAAGAAATGTGGAGGTTACAATGTGACTGCAGGATTCATGTTTTGTCACTTCCTCCTGCTGAACTATCTTACGGGTGATGAAGTCATACACACACTCATATGTAGGCACATACATATACAGACCTACTGTTAACATAGTTTTCTCTCCCTCACACAAACTTTGAGCTTTCTTCCTCTCTTTTCACAATCAAAACATATTTTTTCCTGCTGTCTTCCATCCTCTCAAAGAACTCCAGTTTTTTTTAAAAATCTCTAGATCCTTATCTTTCATTGTTCAAACCTTATAGAACAATAGGAAACAATCAAATCTATGGTTTGGGGGAAGGAAGTAGTGCGTCTAGTGAAGCAGAATAGTTTTGCTGAGGGTGCAGCCACAACATGCTCTTGAGTCCATTTTAATTTCTGAACTTTATATAATAGTCTAGCCTATTCCCTATTGCCCTTTCCAGATTATTAGGATATGGCAGGTTCAGAACTTCTGATGATATGGAGTCAGACATTATAGAGTCAGACATTATAGGCAGTCAGACATTATACAGCCATGGAATTAAATGTGTAAAATTTCATTTAATTGCAATTTAATGTAAACCAAATAGACATGTTTCTGTGTTCATTTATGAGCCACATATGAGCTGGACAAAATGCTGAGAATAATTATTACTTTTTCAAAGTGTAATAAATGCTATTGTAAATAACAAATTGATGCAATGCTGCTTAATAGAATTAATCCACTCTTTTCACTTATTTAAAGTAAGGTGCTATTTGTTTTTTCCCCCAACCCCATGGTGTGGGGTTCAAAGATGACCTTTTTGATTTACTGGGCAAATGACAGCTCCAGGAGCAAAAATGGCCTGTTGAATTTTTCCAAGCCACTTGAAACTGAGGGGGAAAATATCCAGCATTTTCTGGGGAATTGGGCTCACTACTTAGTAATGACAGATATATAGATTCTTGCTTTTTCCAACAAATACGAATGATCTCACAGGAAATGGAGGTTAGCAGCAAATTGCCAAGTAACCTTGTTCTAGAATAAGGAAAAGAATTGTTAAAGAAACTTATTTCCAGAAAAATATGTATTCTTAAAAATTTCACATCAGTTCACTTAACTTCTGATCAATCCAAATCTTAATTTGAAGCTTGTTTTTCCTCGAGAGATAATAGAATAGACTTATAGAAGTTTGACTTACAATTTTTAACATATTAAACTTTCAAATATATGTAACTTGGAGTGAAAACTCTCTCATCTCCAAAATTGATTGACCTGTTAAATCTAATATTAACCAATTTTCTATCTTGTGAACAAGAATGGTATCCTTCAAAATAATATCAATCGTGATCATTATCTTTATTTTTCTGTTGCAGTCCGTTATGTAATTGATAATGACCTAATGGAAGTCCTTGTATTAAAAAACAATTTTAAATCTTACAAAGAAACCAAAAGGAAAGAGATCAGGAATGGTTTTATGAGGTTACGGATGATAATTCAAGAGCGTGAAAAAGAACTGATGGAGGCAGTAGAAAACCTTGAACTTCAGAAACAAAAGGCACTTTATGAATTTGCAAACCATGCAACAAGGAAAATTGATCAAATGGACAGCCTCATGCAATATTCTAAGGAAGCTTTAAAGGAACAGAGCCCTATTGCATTCCTGCAATCTGCCTGGGGCTTAATAAAGGAAGTAGAAGATATAATTGCAAGTCTTTATCAGCCCAACCCATACCTTAAGGAAGACCCAATAAAGCATCTTAAAGTCAACTTTGAGGAACTTGCTGAAAACCTAGTGAGCATTTTCCCATCAATCCGCAATAAATTACGATATGAACAAATGAACAAAAGTCCTTATCCTTGCAGTTCTGATGTCATGATTCCAAGGACTGTTTCAAGCGCACACATTGCCAACCCACTAGGACTGAACAGAAGTTTCTCCTTATCGTCATTTCATTCACTGGCTGATCAAACCTTTATGAGCAATGAACTGCATATTAGACCAAAATCATCACCTCCAACAGAGTTGAAAGGAAATCAATTGTATTCTGTTTGGAATGCATCATCAGATACTTCAAAAGATATAAGAAATTATCCAAGCTATGGACCCAGTTACAATCCAGATGTACAGGAAGAATCTTCTTTACCTCCTGGTCTTGTTGTTATTTACCAAACTCTTGTCTACCCAACTATTGCTAAGGTATGGATGTTTTTATTTTCCAACACTGTATTCATTATGAGCATTCACACTTTCTGTAAATTCAAATAATACTGGATAATAGAAATGTGCAGTTAATGGAATTATATCTTCATCAGTTCTGCATGTAGTTGCATACTTTTTCTTCCAAATAATTTCCAAGTAATTTCTTTAAAAAGTGTATGGAAAATTTAGTTTCTTCTATTTGGATTTTTATATACTTTTGTATGTATTTGAAGAATAATCTAAAATATCTTTCTTGTGGCTTTGCATCATTGACATGAATGAAATCATATCATTGACTTTTGGACCCAAACTTATTCTATCATCAATAAAAAGCTTCTTTCACAAATGGCCATAGTCTAGCACAGTGGTTCTTAACCTTTTTGAACGAATCGCCCCCTTGAGCCAATGAGGAAGTTGTCATCGCCCCCCTCCCCCAACATAACCTCTCAATCACAACTTTGCAATACTGCAGACCTCTTAAAATGTGAAATGAATTTATATAAACTTTCATTTCTCTCCCCCAGAATAAAGTTAATAATTTTGTGGATGTGAGGGCTGGGNTTTAATCTATATATCACAGGGTAGTCAAGCTACGTAGAACCACAACTGCTAGCTTGAAATGAGTGAAAATGAGAGATTTTCAGGGGGAGTGCTGGCTGTGTTTTCACTGTGCCTTTAGAGCAGACTGGGTGGGTGGTCAAATCTTTCCTCTCCCTCCCTTCCCCCTTCTTTCTCCAGGTGAGGAGAAAGAGAGGGAGAGGGAGACACTTGCGCTTCCTCTCTCTCTTTCCTCTCTCTTTCTATCTTTTTTTCTTTCCCCTTTCCCTCTCTCGTTCCTCTCCCTCCCTCCCCCCTTTCTCCAGGTGAGGAGAAAGAGAGAGGGAGAGAGAGGCACTTGCACTTCCTCTCTCTTTCCTCTCTCTTTCTCTCTTTTTCTCTTTCTCCTCTCCCTCTCTCTTTCCTCTCCCTTCCTCCCCCTTCTTTCTCCAGGTGAGGAGAGAGAAAGAGGGGGAGAGAGAGGCACTTGCGCTTCCTCTCTCTCTTTCCTCTTTCTCTCTCTCTTTTTCTCTTTCCCCTCTTCCTCTCTCTTTCCTCTCCCTCCCTCCCCCTTCTTTCTCCAGGTGAGGAGAGAAAGAGAGAGGGAGAGAGAGGCACTTGCGCTTCCTCTCTCTTTTTCTCTCTCTTTTTCTCTTTCCCCTCTCCCTCTCTCTTTCCTCTCCCTCCCTTTCTGCCCCCCATCTTCTGCTCACCTCACATTCTTCGCTGACAAAGCAGCTGGGACTCTGGCGCGCCTTCCCAGCCAGCTGGGCCAATGGTCCCGCAGCTGGAGATCGCAGGGGCTGCTCTCTCTCTGGGCCGTGGCTTGCAGGAAGGGTGGCCTGCTCAGCAGAGGCTCTGGCAGGCTGCTTCCAGCGGGGATTCCAGGCTTCCCTGTGTGGTTCCCCGACCACGTGTACCTCGGACGGGGCCAGCCAGGGAAAGGGACTTCCTGGCCGTGCTTCTCCCAGAGGGCGGGGCACCCGGGCACAGGGCCAATCAGGAGCCCTGCGAGGGGGCAAATCCGCATGAGAGAGAAAGAGAGAGAGAAGCACAAGTGCCTCTCTGTCTCTCTCTACAAATGGCGGAGGACGCTTGGAGCTGCAGGGGAAGGCTCAAAAGTGTCCCCAAAACATCTCACTCCATAGCCCCCCTATCGCCCCCTTTTCGTTCCATCGCCCCCACGCCGCCCCTTTTTGTTCCATCGCCCCCCTGAAAAATGAAATCGCCCCCTGGGGGGGCTGTACCGCCCAGGTTAAGAACCACTGGTCTAGCATACTATAGAATGCTTCCTTTTCTTTTATCAAGAACCTTGGCTTTTGATCTGATGTACTGTTTTTAAACTCATCTACAACTTAAAATAAGAGTCCTGATCTGACCTGTATTAAGGAAATTGGATGGATAAACTAGAGTAGATTTGCTATGTCTGCCTGCACGGTTTCCATCCAGATTGTCAGAGGGGTAGAAAATGCTGTAAAATTGAAATGTTACTCTTGTTTCTCTACCACCATCCATTTCATGTAAATCTGTTGATTGTTCCTTGCTGATGTTAAGAGGATTTTGTCTGAGATTAAAATTGGGGCTATTTGAAATAATATTTGTTTTAAAAACTCTTTGGTAGTATATTTATTTTAATAGTTGGTATTGATTTTAAGCAGATTTTTTTCACATTTCAAGAACTTTTTACTTCTCTCCATATTTTATAATTATTTAAAATATATCTTTATGGCTACCTGTTAATACAAACCCAAATCTTTTGTGATCTAGCAACCAGACTCTTTCTACACAAACTTTTCTTCTTGAATTATGTATTTTTATTATATCTTTGTTACTTTAATTTTGTATCCATAAAATTCATCAAACTTCTAATTGTTTTTATTGGCTGTCTTATTGAAATCAGTTGTTGCATTGTTCCGCTGGCTGAATACTTGTTTTGTCTGATTTTATTCTTTAGTTTCCACTTATGTCTATAGTTGTCAAAAAAAAAATTACAAGTTGACCTATAAAGTGAAATTTTATTGATAGCTTTTGAAAAAAATCTGAGTTAGCTAATTGTTTCTATATCACTCTAATTTTACTTTTTTCTATTCTTCTTATTAGCCTTTTGTCCTTTGTAGGTTCAGTGAGTATTTATTTCAAAATAATATATCATTCAGGGATAATATTACAGCCATTCTGTTATGACAGTGGTCAAATCTACATAGTATGACAAATGGCAAAAATTTAAATCACTAGTACAAATTATAAAATGGTGAATCAATATCATTAACATTGTAAGAGTAGGATTATAAAGACAATACAATATACTTTATTGATGTATTAGTTGACAAATCATATCAGAGCATGAGAATTAGCCAAAGTAAAATACAATAAAATGAATTAAGGTAAGATACAGTGAAATGAGATAAAACAGACTATAGTGAGATTAAATAGAATAAAATTTCTACTATGACACTAGAAAAGGTGAGATAAATAAAAAAAATAAAAAAGTAAGATAAAATAATATAAGATAAAATATAATGCAAGGATATATAATAAAATTTATATTAAACTTCAAAGAAGGTATATTTAGGAGAATTCATGATATGTGTTCTCTATTGGGCAATCCTGACTACAAACGTAACAGTTCAAGAGACTGTGAAAAGTTAGGTAAAAGAGGGGCAATCAGCAGAAGATAAATATTCCTGTAGAGCTAGTAATAAAGGAGGACATGAGCTATGGTTCATCAGGCCACTATGCTAGGAGGACAGTGTTGTGCTTTAAAAGGAACTTTTCTATATTTCTTCTGCAAATCTACAGTGAGAAATACACAGAACTAGACCAGGGGCCTCCAAACTGGCAACTTTAAGATTTGTGGATTTCAGCTCCCAGAATTCTTCAGCCAGTCATGAGTTGAAGTCCACAAGTCTTGAAGTTGTCAAGTTTGGAGCCTGTCTAAATTTGAGAACTGAGATGTGTTACAGATTAGAATCTCAAATGTGGTTATTTATAAATATCTCCTGTGAGAGAACAGCAACTTCTAACTGATTTTCTATGTCTTAAATCTTTTCTTTTAAATTAATTTAACTCAATCTGAACTCTGTGACAAGACAGCATAGTACGCTACTATGCTGATGATGCCAGTTATACAACTCTATAATGCAGGGCAAGTTAATGCTCAATGCTTTTCAGGTGTTGGCTCAGTGCCTAGAGGCTGTAAGAATCTGGATAGGGAGAAATCAGCTGCAAGTCAACCCTAACAAGACAGATGGCTTTTGTTCCCCCCCCCCTTGCAATGGTCAGCAAAATTGACATCCCTGACTCAGATTTGTCTTGTAGCTGTGTTTCTATAGTCGCCTAACAATGACATTTTTGCTTCCCATTGCAGGTGATGTAGTTATCCATCCTTACTGCAGTAAGAAAGAAGATATTTTAAAAGATATTTTAAGACCAAGTTGAATTTTTGAATAATAAAATATAAGAGTTTTAAAAATACAAATTACTGAAAGTTTTGGTTATTGTAATTATTAAAAACCACATGCTTTCTTTCTTTATTTTATTTGAGCCATGGGACAATTAGGTCTAAAACCACTGAATCTAATGAGAGATAAAACTATAACTCACCTGAAATGTTCTGTTTCATTTATGACAGTACAAAATGTAGACTTTCCAAATGAATGACCATTATATGAGTTGAACTTAATTCCCTGTTATTGTGGCATTTTGGCTGGTATAGGACTTCATATAGTTTTTAGAAGGTGGAAGATTATTAGGTTTAAAATCCATGGGACTGGTACTAAAATGCCTGTATTGTGAACATTAAATATACATAATTAAGTTGGAGTTGTGGGTTTCTGGTTTTTTTATTCTACAAATTCTTATAATTCAAATAATGAAATGCTAGCAGCCTTACTTATTAACCCTATTAGTTTGCTAGAGAAACATAAAAATGAGGGTGAAGGTTTGTTCTCCAAGCTTGTGGGTTGAATTCCGAGATGTTACCTAGCCTGGTAACGAAACATTCAGAAACCAACCCACAAGTACAGAGAACAAAATTTCACCCTCAGCCTACACCTGAGCTACAGATATTCGCCACTATTTATACATAAATGTATTTTCAGTGCACTTTATTTCTTTGCACTCCACAGCTTTATTGGACCTGTCCAACAGAAGAAGTAGATAGCTTTGAAATTGCTTATTATGAAGTACTTGATGAAGAGGCAGCTGAGAGTTTAATCCAGCCACAACTCATAGGAGTACTTACTGGAATTGTACAACAGAATCTAGAAATACATAATCTGTCCCCTAATACAGAATATCTCTTTAAAGTTCGAGCTGTCAATGAAAATGGTCCAGGAGAATGGAGTGAAGTCTGTAAGGTACAATCTTGGGTATTTAATTGCTGGCTAAATCAAACTCATATAGACAAATGCATTATCATGATTTTCGATAAATAGCTTATATTTATTCACAGATTATTCAAATGAATTGAGTTTAATGGAATTTGATTCAAATGTTGCTTGGATTATTTTTGTTTTGTTTTTATAATTTGTTTTTGTTTGTTTACTATGGCATTAACAATTCTCTGAGCTGACATTATTTCAAAATGTTAAATAAACATTTTTATAATATTCCATTTTATATATCAAAGAGATAACAAGAATAGCATTTAAAATGTTTCATAACGTGATTTTTGTATGGCACATTTATATGATTGACAGTTTTTGATGTTTCTATTTTACCTCCACTATTTTTTATTTTATTAGTATTCAGATGAAAATTCCATAACGAACACATATTAGGATTTAACTTAATACAACAATTGTCCTAATATAGATATTTTTAGACATAGACTATGAGAAACAATTCATGAATTCATAATGAATATAGCAAGCTTTCTCTTAAATCCTTAGAGCAAAGAACGTTCTTCTATAATGAATATTGAACAGATACATTGTTTTGGAATATTTATTTATATGCCTGCAAATTTGAAAACATTCTGAGGTGTCTGTTTAGTATTTTTACTTCCCATTCCTTGTTTTGCCTGAACATTTGCCACATTATTTGATCTTTAAAAAAGTTAAAATCTTTAAAATGTATTGATTTTTAATATTTCTTCAGCAACAGTATTAAATAATCCTTCATTTTTATTTGGTTGTTGTTGCTGTGCCAAAAGAGAAAACAATGATGAAATATTGAATGGGCCCTTTCAAGGTGGTACAACCCCAACTCTACATTTTACTGGCATTACATTGAATTGATTGCCATTTAATTATTTGTAAACAGATGCAGGAAAGAGATGGTCCCACATCTGCAGCCAGGAAGAGACATTAAATAATAGTTGCTTTCAAGTTGCTTTTTAATTTATTTGCATCCTTATAGTTTTCCTTACACATAATGGATATACTTTAGAAATGTTTATTTGTCCAAATACTTTAGCTTAGAAAGTAAAAAGAATCAATAAAGTATTTATCTTGTTGGGGGAAGAGGGTGGGGAGATGCACATTCTAATGGAGGAACTATGATATAGTGGTACCCTTCAAAAGGATACAAAGATACTTGTCATTGAGTAAGGTTTACTAGGAGGTATGTTGTAAGACAATTGTGTTAGCTTATGGGAGCCAAATATTTCATTTAATTTATTAATTTTAGTCAATGGCTAACTCCACTCAGACTCCAGATGGCTTATAAGAAAACCACGAAAACCATTTAGGCAAGAAAAACCAAATGCACAGGTACAGTATAGGTGCTACTTTGCTCAGTACTAGTAATTGTGAGAAGGATCTCGGACTCCTAGTAGACAATCACTTGAATATGAGCCAGCAGTGTGCTGCAGCTGCCAAAAAAGCTTACATAGTTCTAGGCTGCATTAACAGAGGGATAGAATCAAGATTACGTGAAGTGTTAATACCACTTTACAAAGCCTTGGTAAGGCCACACTTGGAATACTGCATCCAGTTTTGGTCACCACGATGTAAAAAAGATGTTGAGACTCTAGAAAGAGTACAGAGAAGAGCAACAAAGTTGATTAGGGGACTGGAGGCTAAAACATATAAGGAATGGTTGCTGGAATTGGGTATGTCTAGTTTAATGAAGAGAAGGACTAGGAGTGATATGATGGCAGTGTTTCAATATCTCAAGGGTTGCCACAAAGAAGAGGAGTCAAGCTATTCACCAAAGCACCTGAAGGCAAGACAAGAAGCAATGGTTGGAAACTAATCAAAGACAAGCAACCTAAAACTAAGGAGAAATTTCCTGATAATTAGAACAATTAATCAGTGGAACAGCCTGCCTCCAGAAGCGGTGAATGCTCCAACACTGGAAGTTTTTAAGAAGAGACTAGACAGCCACTTGTCCGAAATGGTATAGGGTTTCCTGCCTGAGCAGGAGGTTGGACTAAAAGACCTCCAAGTTCCCTTCCAACTTTATTATTATTATTGTTGTTGTTGTTGTTGTTGTTGTTGTTAAGAATGGTCTGTGGTAGGCCCTTTTCCAACAAACTAATTTAATCAAAAATCATAACCTTTCATGAGTTGCAGCTCACTTTATCAGAACCACAAAATGGGAAGACAGATTGGTTGTAAAGATGTAGGTTACATGTGAGTCAGAATACACCTAACTTATCAGTTAACAATTGTGATACTGTGTTTCCCCAAAAGTAAGTCCTACCTCAAAAATAAACCCTAGTTTTGGGGCAAGGCACATGACGAAAAATCAAGCTAGGGCTAGGGTGGGGGGTGGAGCTGCCCCATGCACCCCACACCCACTTACCAGGTCTCCCATGAATCAGCACGTGCCTCTCCTTTCCAGGCCACTTCTTCTGTGGCATCCCCTGGCCTGCATTTCACAGTCAGAGGCCTTTCCAGAAAATACTGTGAAAGGCAGGCCAGTGCTCCATTCTCAGCTGCAGAATGAAGCTGCTCCTTCGGCCACAGAAGAAGTGGGCCAGCTGGGCTGGGATGTTGGTGCTGCCACGGCGAGGTGAGTGGAAAAGACACTCCCCCAAAATAAAACCCGGTACCTCTTTTGGAAGCAAAAAAGAAGAAGAAAAAAGACTGGGTCTTATTTTCGGGGAAACACGGTATGTTACAAACTTGTTTAGGCCTTTTGAGGTTACCTGAAACTTTTTGGTGTATTTGACCTCAGCAATCTCTCACTCAGTGATACTGGTAAACCCTAATTTTTCAAAATGGTCACACTGATGGCTGTAACAGAATACTTAGGGAAATTGAAATGTTCTTATATTACTTTGACCTTGATTTGAATCTTGATTTCACATATGTGTCTCTAAATTCTTTTTGTCCCTTTCGCCTGAACTCACCCCAGTTTTAAGCAAGCCTAAACCATATGCCTGCTCTACCCCTAGTCTTCCTGAATCAGTATATGTTGCTACAGGATGAAATTCTTCAGATTTTTGTAAGATTTACTTTCTTGAATATATGCATGAGATTGTAGCTTTATAGAACCAGGGTTAAAAGTAGTTAAATAGGTATCTTTCTTTAAAGGAAAAATGTGACTACCTTTGTCTGCTCTGGAGGGACATACAAGTTAATAAATGCTTTGTTTGATAAGACCAAATGTGCAACAGTCTCTTTCAAATAAGAGGACATCAAAAAACTTCTTAGCAGTTGATAACTAATATTAAAACAAAATCATGTTGACAAATGTAATCCTACAACTGAACTATTTCAATTTTTTCTTGAAATGAAAGACCTCGTCTCAAAGATTTCCATTGTCCCAAATATTACAGGAGGAAATATAATGGAAGGTCCATTATTTAGGGATGTTAAGGTTCTGCAGATTGGTGTAAGAAGGAGGAAGATATTGCGGGGAGGGGAGCAGGACTTCATCTTTTCACAAACCTTAGTTCCAGTAATAGCTCCAGTGCAAAGTATATCATGATTTATTTGAACATATTTCTTAAAAAATGTTAGTGTGTTTATTTATTTAAAAACATCTTACTGATGTATTTAAAATAATTATTGAAACATGCCAGTACCTTTATTCCTGCTTACTCTCTTGTGACATCTGTCGTGTACCTGTATTTCTATAGCTGATTGACAATCATATTTCTGCTTTCCATTGTAGGTGATGACTCCAGATGTGCGTGCCAAAGTCAAAGCCAGATGGGGACTGCTGAGAAATGTTCAATCTGCTTTCCGCAGATAATCCTGAACTACAGATCTACAAATCATTTTAAGGAGGAAGCTGAAAGTAAGCTATCAGATAGAATCCCATTATATTTTTTTCTTTTCTTCATTCTTTTTAAATTAAATTTGTGAACTAGGACCTAAAAATATTCCTTCCAGAATAAAGAGGTCCATGAAATAAAAAAAAATCAGCTCTTGTATTTTATTTTTTACAATTTTCCACTTAAGATGGTTAAAAAATTACATTGTTTAAGAAATACATGATGAAAAATCCCTTAAATAAATTCTGTGGTGTACCAAACCTTCAAAGGAACATAATAGATATGTTTTCATATGGGAATGAAGGGCTCACTCTTTATCTTGTCAGTCCAGAGCCTTGGTCTGTGTTTCATTTTAATTGGATATTGAAAATTACTTTCTGGATAAAATACTTGAACAGTCCACCTATTATAGATTGTGCCTGAAATTTGTAGGAATTTTATATGCTGTTTTCACTTCATTTACTTATCCTTTGGTCTTTAGCAGAATGCTGCTACAATAGCCATTATCATCTGTACATTTTATACACGATAGGCACTATATAGATGAATATGTAATAAAAAGTTCAGCAACTAATAAAAATCCAGCAATTAAGTGGAATCCAGTCCCATTTAAGAGTCCAAATAAACATTAATTTATTGTCTTCAAGTTTTTCAAGCATCAGAGTCTTCTCCAGTGACTCTTGTCTTTGTATTATGTGTCCAAAGTATTTAAGCATTAGTTTCACAATTACTGCTTCCAGTGAATAGTTTGGTTTTACTTTATCTAATCTAGAATTATTCATTATTGTGTGGATCAAGTAATACTTAGCAATTTTTTTCAGCACCATCTCTCAAAGGTATTTTTTTTCCCTGCAGCCTTTCTTACAGATCCAGCTTTCACAGCCATATGTTAGAACTGGGCAAAGCATGGCATTGATAATACATATCTTTGTTGCCAGTTTCCTATGTCTGCACTACAAGAATATTAAACCAATAGCAAACTGGGAGCTAGTGTAACTGTTTTTTCAAAACATTACTTAGCAATAACCAAATTTACTGCAATGGAGCTTTGCTACCATATTTAGCATCTTTCTGAACAGGCATAAGAGTGTCCTTATATATATAGGACATTACATAAATAGAGAATTGAGGATACTAATAGATGAGTTAATAAATCTGAACTATCCATATCAAACTTATTTTTTTCAGTAAAGAGATTCCATTATCTGACTCAACAAGCTTTCCTAACATACCTCCGGATGGCTTGGACCAACTCACATAAATCCTAGTGAGCACAATCATGCAAATTAGGCAAAGCTGCCCCAGTTCATATTTTGGCATCCCTATCAATCTAGAAATGTAAATCAAGAAAAAGTCATGGGTGCTAGACTATTCTCAAATAGCTAGTCAAAAAATTGCAAGGATAGACTTCCACAGATACAAAAGTTCTGATAAGTAAATCTAAATAGCTAATGAAACTATTGTGAAAGAATTACAGTGTCTTCTGTATCTGAAATGCCCTGTGTATACTGAAATCAAGGCTTGAACCACTGTGTGTTTCTTTACTTCCTATGCACTAAGCCATTCTCTTCTGGGCAAATGTATTGTTTTCCCCTTTCTCTTGTTTTTATAATGAATAGATCTGATACTATACTATTTACTTGTGACTATGGGAGAACTGACTCTCAAATAGGGCACCAAATTCTGCAGCACAATGAATCACTTAATAAAAACTTTGCTTTAAAAAGAATGTCTTAATATGCTTAAGAACATGTTAGCACAGCAGTTAAAACTGATATAAATTAATACTAGCAAACTATGGACCTTTTGTTTTCTGTCAAATTCAGCAGCTCTCTTTCATCTTCATTTTATCAGTGGCCCTAAGGATGCTTGTCAAACCCTTATCTTATTCTTACCTGTTTGCTAATTCATTTCACTGTTTTTCTTTCCCTTGCTAACTTAAAATTTGATTCACACTAATCCCTCTTTGTTGCCATTTATAAATTTTGGGCTATTAGAAGGACATATCTTTCAGTGACACTTAGCAAATAAAAAGTTTCTGTCAGCAGCCCAGGAAATATAATTATTTATATTGATAAATATTGATAAAGGGAGAAAGTCAAAGGCCATATTCACCATTCCTTTGGAGACTTGGTACTTAGGAGTGTTATGAAGGCAAAAGGTTTCTTTGTGTGCCCATTGAGTGTAGCAGCACTGTCTGCTATGGGAATCTTTAACAATGGCAGCTGCAGTAGATGCTTGAACAGAGTTGTGCTATCCTGAATATAGGAATGTGGCTGTTGGTGAAAGACATAAGCAGCATCAGAGAGTCCACATTTACCAATCCTATCGCTTGATTCTCCAAGACTTTGTCATAAATTAAGGATAAATCAAATTAATTTGCTTCCATTCCATGTCAGTCAATATTTATTTACTCAGAAAATCCTCATGTCCTTTTTTGGAATTAATCTGAGAATTCTTTTTTTTTTTTTAAAGTATGTAAATGCACAAATAAATATTTATAGAACTTTTGAGCCAAGAACTATACTATTAGATTTAAGCAAATGTAAATTTGATACAAATATTAGCACAAGGATTATGGATTCTTATGGGAATCAGCAAAATACAATTTTGCTGATAAAGATGAGTGGACTCAAGTAATAAAGGGAGCAGAATCATGCTCACAAGCCTTACAGCCATGGGCTTCCTCCATTGAGAACTTAGTTTATGTAGTGTATAGATCTGGAAAGGCTTTTAAAGTGCAGAGACTGGTCATGTTTTATGCATCTCAGTATACATTTTTCAATTTTTTTTCAGATTAAAAAAAATCAGATTTTAAGTTTAGTCAATGCTAATTTTATAAAAAAAAACTTCCAAATTTATTCATTAAAAAGGATGAAAGAACTTCAGATTTTAAAAATTGGTATGAGAAAGAAAGTGGCAGATGTGTCCTTCCTTAACCCTAATCAGGCACTAATTGATGTGCTAAGACTGGATGATCAAAAGCAGTTCTCATCATTCCATGTCAACCCATTGGGATCCCTGCCTATTAGCATAGTTTATGAATCCATCCACTGAGCTCTCAGGAATTTAAGCAGCCTCCTCCTTCTGGTTTTGTGGCATTGGTATTCAGAAGAAAACACATTTTTTCATATTAGTCTGCCTTCACTTCAGCTGTCCCATCTCCATTCCAGCTTGCCTTTCTCCTTAAAAAAAAGTATTAAATCCCTTGCACACCATTCAGCAACTGTCTTCTGCGAGCACAGCTAAATCCCATGGTGATTGGTTGTCTGCAGCCCAATTTATTGCATTCCTTTCCTCAATAAACAGTCAAGGCAAAGCATGGAACAATTTTTCTTATCTATTACCAGCCGCTCCATTTCAGTGGAGGTGGATGTGCAGCTTCATAGCTGATGCATGGTTTTTTTAATGCATGGTCTGAAAATGAATTTTAGCTGTTTATAAATAAATAAAACCCACAGTAAGATATTTGCATAATTACTTTTCAAGGTAATGAGTGAAACAAGAGGCCAAAACATAGGCACTAAATATCTTCCAAGCAGGCTGCACTGCTAAATAAACAGCAGCTCATGCAAGCACTGAGCTGTAGGGCAGACAGAGTTGCACATAATTTATTTAGGGAACAATGTGCAATCTATTTGAGTCAGATGCCATACCAAAGGGAACACGTGAAAGACATATAGGTAATTGAATATTAGATGAAACATTATTGTAATTCAAAAATGTTTGTCCCTGGAATTTTTCTTGCCAGCCTCATCATTAAGAAGTTTTACATGCAACAAAGATGTTTATAATATCGGACATGATCCAAAGATGTTAGATTATTGGTCTGACTAGAAGGCAAAGATGAAATGATCCCAGCACATTCTTTACATTGAAACAATAACTGGCATGAACTTCTGTAAGAAAAAAAAAAATCCTTTAGCCCGGACTCATTGGATTTAGTTAGCTTTCTTTGTAATTATTTATCACAACTGAATTCCTCTCACTCCTATTTGTTTGGCCATCCTTTCACTGTAATTATGAGTTCAGCTTCAATTCAGAAAACACAAATATATTTTACCCACTTCTCAAAAGAAATAGACTAATTAAAGCTTGGATATAATTATATTTAAAGTATGAAGAGACAATCCAAAAAGTCTGGGTTTCATCCTACATTTGCTCCTGAATCACTTTTACATTCACCTTGTTAAACCATGGTTGAAATATTAAATGGATTTAGGAGTTGGCTTTTGAATATAAATGCCCATCTTTTGGTAGAGAGAATGCATCTACCTCCATAAATTCCTATGTGAAGATAGGAAACAAAAGGATTTGTTTGTAGTTATTTTCAATCTAATAAAACATAACAAAATAAGCAACAAAAAATGCAGCAGTATTATACATTTTATTAAAACATGCTGGTCATAAGTTTCTTTCAGCTTAAGAAACTGAAGCCTATGTAGACATACAACATGTGCAGTTGCATTGTAAATAAATCACTGGGTTGATTCAAATAACTGTGCATTCCTTCTACACAGGAATTCTCCACTCCTTCAATGTTTGAGCTTCTTAAACCATCACCTTCTGTTATATCAAAATTTGTAAACCAGGGAAAGGAAAGCAGGAGGTTTGTCTTCCATCTATGATTTAACAGACAGAAACTGGCATCTGAAAAGGCCTTGCAGAGTGAAATTCACTATAGCTTGGCTTTTATTTTGATCAGTATACAATAGCTACTTAGCAGTAGGAAATCTTTTAAACTAGAAATGATGCTGATAAAGCAGAGTCCAAATTAACTAGGGTTGCCCCCTTCTTTTCCTCTCCTCTCCCGTTCTTTGTCTTTCTGAGATTCCTTTCCCTGTGGTATATTTCCCCATCCAGATGGCTGTCAGAGGAGAACAAAATTATTTTTATCATAGATCTAAAACAATCTGTTGAAAGCTTAGGTCAAGGGCTTCCTTTATTTCTGGATTTAGTACAAAATATAAGATTGATTGTAATAATGCATATTAGTATTAATTTCCCATAGTTATATGCTTGGAAAGCAATATAAGTATAGTGCTTTTGCAGGAGAATTGTAAGGAAGCAAGTGTATTTGTCAAAGAATACAGAGGAACTTTCCACAAAACTTTGCTTAAAAGACTATGATTTACAATGTGTGCTCTAGGCTATTGTCAGTTTTGGCCATAAATGTTCTTCCCTAGACAGGTTTAAGGTACCATGACTTAGGGGGATGGAAAACATTAACAAGCACACTTTTTTTGAAAAACTGAAGATATGAATATCAGTTCTGTATCAGGTAAGGTATCTCTTATAAATATAGTATATGTGGTACATGTGGAGTTCTTGAAAACATTTCATGTGTACAAATAGTAGGCATTCCAATCCATTCCAAAATGCAATATTATTTTTCATCAGAAGTCAAACTATAAGTATACAAATTTATAAACAGAACGAGTATAAATATTTTGGTTCTTTGAAATCTAATATTCAAGAGAAACTAGACACATTGAAATGATTATTATTTACAACTGAAAGTCTCCAGATTTTGTAATGCATGTTAGCTGTTATTGTATAAGGATCAGTGAATTCTATTAAAATGATTGATGAGTTACTAAAGATCCAAGTTCCATTGAATTTTTCTACAAAGGGTGATTTAAATGCTTATATAAACATTTATTAAATAAATCAAATATTTTTTTTCATTTTAATTTAAGTAAGACTTTTGTGATTTCTTGATCCTCTGATCTAGAAATATGTAGAGGAAATTTAAAACAAACTCATCAATACTTCAAAATTGTGATTTTAATGCATGGTGTCTTTATTATATGAGTATTAAACATATTTGTTGTATCTGAATATTTCCTCCATAAAATATACTGTTAAGCTGGTCTTGTCCTATGATTGGCTTCACTCTAAGCTTGTTAAGAAAACCATGTCTGGCCTAAGATTCTGTCTGTCTGATAGAGTTATATGGTTGCCCATCAAACAAGAACTCTGAATTGGAATTGACTTTGAAATTCAAGCTAGACAGCAGGTTATTACATACATAGATACTCTCAGTGCTTTTTTTGGAAGAAAGAAAAAGGTGCCAGAACTCACACACATCATAAAACCCGCCTTGCCTACCCTACAAGGGTCCATCCAAAAAAGGTGCTGGAACTCCATTCTGGGCATTCTATGACAAAAAAAAGCCCTGGATACTCTTGAAAACAGTATGGTATGCAGCAGAACAGGGAATTATGAGTACGATACATTTGCTCCATGAGCTGCACTGGTATAGATACAGATACAGATTCAGTTCAAGTTAATGGCTATTATTTATAAAGCCCCTCATAGCCTAAAGCCTGGTTATCCAAAGGACCAATGCCTTCTGTGGCTTCTCGTCATTTTATATGAACAGGCTGCTATAGGAGTTGGCATGCTCAAGGTCCCATCCATTAAGCAGTGCCTCCTGATGGGACCTAAAAAGTATCCAATCTTTTTCATAGTCCCTCATCCTCTCCCTCAAAGTACATCTGATCCCCACTCCAGACATCTTTAAAATAGCCCTGCCTCTTTATCCGGAGGAGGTGAAGCACAATCATACTTGCAAGATTGTGCTCTTATAGTCTATGTGAGTAAAGGGTAATTCTAAATTTGTGTGGAGCTGGATTTCTAATTTGGTCTGCCTTGTAGGACTGACATTTATTATTGCTTTTATTTTATGTCATTCCACATTGTTGGAGTTGGCTGCCTATGCATTTCTTAATAAAATAAATTCTCCTGTTACTATTTCAGTTCCAAGAAAGCAACTGCCAACTGCCTTTATTCCTATGAATGACTCACTAAACATATATGCAGATAAGCCAAATACATCCACACAAAATTAAATTGAATTTAAATATCAGTGCACACATATACTGTATAGACAAAACAAGCAGCTATAAAATATTTTTTCCCTTGCTATTCTGTTATTTTTACCAGCAGTGCTACAATAGTACCATGTTTCCCCAAAAATAAGACACGGGGTTATTTATTTATTTGCACCAGGTCTTATTTTTGGGGGGTGTCTTTTCCAGTCACCTCACAGTGGCAGCACTGAAAGCCCTGCCCAGCTGGCCCACTTCTTCTGCGGGCAAAGGAAATGTCTCTGCAGCTAAGAATGGAGCTCTGGTCTGCATTTCATAGTCAGAGGCCTTTCTGGAAGGCCTCTGACTACGAAATGTAGGCCGCAGCTCCATTCTTAGTTGCAGAATGAAGCTGCTCCTTTGGCCGCAGAAGTGGGCCAGCAAGACAAATGTCAATACATAGGAGGCTGCAATGGTAAGTTCCATCCCCCCAACCCCGCTCTAGCTTGATTTTTAGGTGTGCAGCTTGTCCCAAAACTAGGACTTATTTTTGAGGTAGGGCTTATATTAGGCCCACCCCCCAAAATTAAGCTAGGGCTTATTTTTGGTGTAGGTCTTACTTTTGGGAAAACACAGTACAATGATTATATTGCTTTGCCTTATAAATAGAAAGTTTCTGATTGAAATATAGAGAAAATCCTTATTTTCATTATTTACAACCAAAAATGTGAAATTGCAGCTGCTAGTTCTTTAACTGGTCTTGGTCTTCATATACAACAAGTTCTTCCTCAAAATGTAGGATGTCATAATGTATAGCAGGGGTGTCAAACTCAATTTCATTGAGGGCTGCATTAGCATCGTGGTTGCCATTGGGGGGCTGGGTGGGTGTGGCTGGCATGGGCATGGCCTACTGGATGGGCGTGGCCAGCTCCATGTCACTCACATCAGGGACACCTGTGTGGGCCTAGGCAGAAATGGGGTGCATCCGAGGGTGGGGAAGGATGGGTAGGACAGGGGTCAAATGCCAGGGCATGGTCCACTGGAGGAGCCTCAGGCTGTGCATGGGGCCCCTGGACAGTGGCATGGACTGCCCAGAGCCTGGGCAGCAGAGGTCAAGCACCCAGCCTGGCCCTTGAGCTCCCACGGCATCAGGACCCCACAGCCCTGCCTAGCCTAACCGCACTTCCCAAGGGGGCGCCCAGCTGCACTTACCTCCTCCTCAATGCTGCTGCTGCTGTGCCTACTCTCCTTGTCCAGGTTGCTCGTGATGGGTGCAGGAGGACAAAGTGCATGGGTCAGAGGGAGGCCCACTCCCTCTCCATGCGAGGAAACCTGGCTTTGTAACCAAAGCATCCTCAGCAATAGGATGGGAGACCACCAGGGGAAGGCAAAAGGGCAACAGGGCTGCTGGTGGCCAAGTGCTAAAGCAGGACTTCCCTCAGACCCTCCCTCCCTCTTATTCCAATCTCCTTCCTTCCTGCCTGCCTGCCTGCCTTCCTCCCTCCCTCCCTCCCTCCCTCCCTTCTCTCCTTTCTTTCTTTCTTTCTTTCTTTCTTTCTTTCTTTCTTTCTTTCTTCCTTTTGTTCCTTCCTTCCTTCTCTTTCTTTCCTTCTTTCCTTCCTTCCTCCCTCCATCCCCTTCTTCCCTGCCTCCCTCCTTTTCATTCCCATCTCCTTCCTTCCTTCCCTTACTTTCTTCCTGTTCCCTCCCCTCCTTCCTTCTCTCCTTCTCTCTGTGCCCAGGAAGGGACAAGGAGAGGGGGAGAGGTTGGCAGCACTTCTCTCAAAGAATAAGAGTTGGAAGAGACCTTTGAGGTCTTTAGTCCAAGCTCCTGCTCAAGCAGGGGACATATACCATTCCAGACAATGGAATATCCAATCTCTACTAAAAGCCTCAAGTGATGGAGCATCCACAACTTCTGAAGGCAAGCCTTTTCACTGGTTAGTTGTTTTCACAAGTCCTTAGTTCTAGGCTGGTTTTCTTCTTGATTAGTTTCAATCTATTATTTGCCTTCTGATGCTTTGGAAAATAGGTTGACTCCTTCTTCTCTGTGGCAGCCCATCAGATATTGGAACACTGCTATCATGTCACTGCTATAATAGTCTTTTTCACTAAGCTGGACATACCCAATTCCCACAAACATTTGTCATATATTTTAGCCTCCAGCCCCCTAATCATCTGTGTTTACCATCCATTTAGACCAGATGGTCCCCCTGGTTTGGTTTATAGAACCACAAGCAGAGCCTTCTCAGAGACAGCACCCCCATTATAGAACTTTCTCCCAAGGAAAATATGAACAGTGCAACCCTCACCCGTTTAGAGGCAACTCCAAATACACTGTTCAGCCAGGCATATGTAAAACAACAACACATTTTATGGTCAAACAGCACTAAGTAAATTACAACTACTATTTTTCTTTCTTAAAATACACACTTAATATTGTTTTAAGCAGTGCTAGTGATGCTTTACAATAGCTGTCTTTGAGAGTTTTCTTGTAAACCACTCTGGATTTCTCAGAAACTTTTAATTTCAAATTAGATGTTGATTTAATAAATTAGGCAGAAGAAACAAATGTTTAAATACATCTAAATCCCACAGACCTACTGCCTCCTAGGCACATACTGCAGAGAAAATAAGGCATTGCATTTCTAGCCAGCATAGCCACAGGATGATGGGAACTATGGTTCATGACACCCAGAATAAATTAGTTTGGGTAAGGCTGGATTAAATTATAAAATTATAAAACAGCAGATGATTAATTTCAACACACAACAATTCCTAACTTCCTATTCAATCCAAAGAGTTTTATTATTGCCTGGATTTTAGGTAGGGGAGGAGGCAAGAATAGACCACAAAGCTAATCTGCAAGTTTGCTCTCTTGCCTGCCTGCACACTACCTTCCCATGTATGTGTGTATGTGTATGAGAGACAGAGAGAGAGAGATCCCCTTTTTGTAAGTTTCCTTACTCTGCAACTCCCTGCTGGCTCAATATATATCTCTCTCCCTCTCCCTCTCCCTCTCCCTCTCCCCCCCCCCTCTCTCTCTCACACACACACAGGTTAATAAAAAAGAGAAGGAAGGGGGAGAAAGGTGGAAGCTCTCCTTTTTTGTAAAACCTCGGCTTCCTCCTCCTCTTCCCCTGCTCTCTCTCTCTCTCTCTCTCTCTCTCTCTCTCTCTCTCTCTCTCTCTCTCTCTCTCTCTCTCTCTCTCTCTCTCTCTCTCACACACACACACACACACACCCTTCCTGTTTTCTCCTCCTTGTCCTTTTCCTCAGCTGCACCTGAATGGAGTGAGAGGAAGTTAAAAAAAAAAGAGAAGGGGTGGAAGAATGGGGGAAGCTCTCCTTTTTTGTAACACCTCGGCTTTCTCCACCTCCTCCTCTTCCACTCCTGGCTTTCTCTCTCTCCGTCTCTCTGTCTCTGTCTCTCACCCTTTCTGGCTTGGCAAAGCAGAGCCACATGAGGAGAAGCCCAGCAAAATGGGGCATGACTGGGCATGAGGAGGCTAAGCTGGGAGGGGAGGGACAGGATAAGGCAAATGAGCTGCTGCTGCACACCACCAGCCCCTGAGCACTTGCTGTTTCCTGCGTGTGCTCCAAGGCACCCAGCTGGGTTGCAGTGGGCCAGGGCTGGGGCAGCAGGGGCCGGTCCCTTGCCATTTCTGGGACAGCCCTGGGGGGGTAAATCTGGGCCCTCCTGGGCTGCATCCGGCCCACGGGCCTTGTGTTTGACATGTCTGATGTATAGCAATAGCACATTGCCATTCAACCATCTGGATCCTCATTTTACCAACCTCAGAAGGATGGAAGGCTAAGTCAACCTTAAACCCGTCAGGATCAAACTCCTAGCTGTGGGCAAAGTTTGCCTGCAATGCTACATTCTAACCACTGTGGCACCACAGCTCCTGTATCAATGTAGTATAAACATAAATTCAAGCAATGTGGCATTTTGCAATTGATTTAGGGTGATTTTGGCAATAATGGCATCTGGTTCAAGTAGTGCACCAGATGTTTTGGGATTGTAACCACGGTACTTATTACTATTGCTACCTTTGCCTTCTTTTGCCACAGTCATTTTATTTGCAGATATTTGTATTTTTATTGATTTTATCCAGTTCTTTCTTTTTTATTCTGGTGTCTTCAGGTACTGCAAAATATTTCTCCTTTTTAAATAAATGTAGCTTTATTATTTTCCAGTTACTCGTGGCAGAAGGATGACTGGAAAAATAATGAAATGATGTGCTGTTAAACATGAAGACATAGAAAATAAAAATAATGAATGGGAGAGAGGGAAAGAAAGAAAGAAAGAAAGAAAGAAAGAGAGAGAGAGAGAGAGAGAGAGAGAGAGAGAGAGAGAGAGAGAGAGAGAGAGAGAGAGAGAGAGAGAGAGAGAGAGAGGAAGGAAGGAAGGATGGTTCCGTCCCAGGCGACTGATGGACCCTGAGAGGTTCCTGATGGAGCTTGGGCCATATCCGGAGGATCTGGTCCACGACTCGGCGGAAAATCAGGCGGTGGCTTGGGAGACAACTGCCGCCGCAGCATTGGACCGAGTCGTGCCTTTGCGACCTCTGACCCGACGTAGATCTCGATTGGCTCCCTGGTTTACCGAGGAGCTGAGAGAGATGAAACGTCGGAAAAGATGCCTAGAGAGATGTTGGAGGGCCAACCGAACCGAACCCGACCGAACACGGGTTAGGATACATGTTAGATCCTACCTAGTGGCGATGAGGGTGGCTAGGGCTAACTACTATTCCTCGCTCATCG
>NW_015386651.1:325450-329072 GCF_001527695.2 Protobothrops mucrosquamatus | reverse complement strand
TTTAATCGGAAACACAGCTGGGAATATTTGGTTTTAATTCGGCTTTTATCAGGGTTTATTCTTTTGTATTTTTGTATTGTGTATTTTTTGTATTTTGGGTATATTATTTGTTTTTAATATGCTGTGAACCGCCCTGAGTCCTATGGGAGAAGGGCGGTATACAAATTAAAATAATAAATAAATAAATAATAAATAAATAAGGAAGGAAGGAAAGAAAGAAAGAAAGAAAGAAAGAAAGAGAAAAAAACCTGAACAATGTCTTAAGCATGACATATCATTAACATACCCCCCCCCCACGCACACAGTTTTTAGAAAACTTGTCAAATCCCAAATGGGGCCATCTTAGAATAACAGCATGGAACTTTTCCCTGTTAATTATCGAACTTTTACTGTTCTTTAATAGTATGGCAAGGAGCTATAAATGTGTGCTAAGTGGATGTACTAATTGAAATGTTTCTCATTGAACTATTTGTTTAATTACTTTGTTTACATGCAATAAATGTATTTGCAGTAGCTCACAGAAAGATTAGTTTATTAAATGTGCTATTTTTTGAAGAAAAATATCTTACAAATTCAAGTAAAATATTGAAAATGATCTAAAATAACAAAGTTGAAATTATAATAAAATACCCAATACAATGCGACCTTGAGATTCAGAGGCCCCAGGTTAAGATAATAAAAGTACCCACAGTAATAAGACTGGCCTCACTGCATCCATTAGTCAAAGTATTTCAGAGAAGAGATGCTTTGCTATCTGCTTTCTCATTCTGAAAAAGAGATCTTCTGAATCAGGAAAAAGGTTTATTTCTACCAACATTCTGGGCAATTAACTAAAAATTTGTCCTCTTCTAGGTCTGCTTTTAAGTCTACGCCCAGAACACAAAAGATATAGGTGACTGAGCCCAAAAGCAATTAGGTCATGGAGTTAGCAATACCAGTAAAACAAGCTTTTTAGCTGCATCTGAAAATCTTCTTAAATCCTTTTTCTTCCCTGCAATACACTGCTAGATACCTGGAATTCATAATCTTAATGTTTTATTTTTTTACATAGATATTCTAATCAGTCATATTACCTCAATCTTTGACACACACACTTGCATACATACATACACAGCATCAAAGACACTTCACCCCCAAAACCTAATAAAGATGTTGCTTTATTTTGTATTTCTCTGAGACATCTCACCTGGCAGTTTCTATAACAGGCTTCTGTGTACATACTGTGCACATATACAATAAAAACCTTTTCTAAATATTCTAGTCAGCTATTGGAAGTGCTAGAAGTTTCTGTACATAAACAAACCATAGAAATCTCGTTTATGGGCTGGAAGAAGCCTTGGAGTGTTACAAAGTGCCTCAGTGAGGTAAATCACATCTCCATAGAAAATTGCCTGGGGAAGCATGATTGCTTTGAACATCTCAGGGTTTTTTATATTAAAGAAATCTCATCATTGTGAACATGTATGAAATAATATCCCTGTATCCATTGTTTTTAGGATGGCCTGTACCTAAATAAATAGATAACTGCAACTTAATAATAATAATAATAAAGTTGGAAGGGACCTTGGAGGTCATCAAGTCCAAATGCAAGTATCTAAGTATGAGCTGTGACCTTAAGCATTTTAACCAGAAGTACCCCATTCAAATAATATTTGAATATTATTTCTGGTTATCTGCATTTTCTAGGCATGTTTAATACACTGACATTGAAATGTTTAAAGCTGTGAATACAATAAGCAACAGTGAACTGATAACTGATTCCCATGTATTAAGTGCATTTTTTCTTGCAAGCAAAACCCCATCATAGTGACATTGAATATCAAATTATCTCAACATCAGTCCCATTCTATTTCTTGAAAAAATAATATTTGCTTCAATTCTTTCTGGTTTCCGATTAATAAGCCAATTTCTTTATACTTGCTTATCTATCAGAATGGTATGTCCATCTTCCATTAAACGCTTGGACAGAAAGATATAGATGTTTTACATTATATCAAGCCCCCCATATACAAGACTGTACATGAGTTCCACCCAGTGGTGGGATTCAGCCAGTTCGAACCAGTTCGGCAGGACCAGTAGCTAATTTGTTGTTGCCCAGGCCCAGAATGGACTTCTGGAAGCGGCATCCACACAGAGAACCGGTTCACATATTTGAATCCCACCACTGATTCCACCCCTTGCTATTGGTGAAGGGAGAAAATTCTCTGGTTTTACACAGCGTATATCCTGTGAAGTGTTTTCAGTTACCCTAATCATCAGAAGGCGAAACATGACCAATTTTAAACCTGATTGGAAATCTTATTTCTGCCTGAGAATGAGAGTTTGCCCATTCTGGCTATATTTTCATTGTTTCCATTTCATTTAAGTCTCTGTCCTTTATTTCTAAATGCTTTCATGCTTATCTTTCTTTGATTCTTCTCTTCAGAAATGACATTTTAGAGGTCCTTTGCTGCTTGTTACTTCCTCTGTGTCATAACTTCATTTTTTTCCTTTATTGTTCCTATCTACAAAACTGTAACAGACTACAGGCATTCAAATGATTATCTTCCTCTTTAAAAATAGCAAATGCCTTGAGACCTTTATTTGAACGAATACATAATTATTTGTACTAATACATAGTTATTTGTTCTAATTTTTGATATGAAATTTCACTTACATGCAAACTAGGGGCAACTGAATGGATTTTTTCAAAAAATATTTCTCATAGGATCTAGTTTATAAAAACTCTTTACAAATAAAAATAAATGATAATAATAGTAGCAAAAGTAGTAGCAATAATCTAATTACTAGATGTGAGCTGCAAGAATTTAGCTGACCATTAGATTGTAGAAAACAGTGATTATCTAGATGTTTTCAGCTCAGATCTTGCACTCCTAATAATACATATAGATGGGGAACTCATCAAATTTGCAGACGACACCAAGCTGGCAGGAATAGCCAACACTCCAGAAGACAGGCTTAAGATACAGAAGGATCTGGACAGACTTGAACACTGGGCGCTATCTAACAAAATGAAATTCAATGGTGAAAAAAGCAAGGTTCTACATTTAGGCAAGGAAAACCAAATGCACAGGTATAGTATAGGGGGTACCTTGCTCAATAATAACTGTGAGAGGGACCTCGAAGTCCTAGTGGACAATCACCTAAATATGAGCCAGCAGTGTGCTGCAGCTGCCAAAAAGGCCAACACAGTGCTAGGCTGCATTAACAGAGGGATAGAATCAAGATCATGTGAAGTGTTAATATCACTTTACAATGCCTTGGTAAGGCCACACTTGGAATACTGCATCTAGTTTTGGTCACCGCGATGTAAAAAAGATGTTGAGACTCTAGAAAGAGTACAGAGAAGAGCAACAAAGATGATTAGGGGACTGGAGGCTAAAACATATAAGGAACAGTTGCTGGAATTGGGTATGTCTAGTCTAATGAAGAGAAGGACGAGGGGGGACATGATAGCAGTGTTCCAATATCTCAGGGGCTGCCACAAAGAAGAGGGAGTCAAGCTATTTTCCAAGGCGCCTGAAGGCAGGACAAGAAGCAACGGGTGGAAACTAATCAAGGAGAGAAGCAACCTAGAACTAAGGAGAAACTTCCTGACAGTTAGAACAATTAACCAGTGGAA
>NW_015386651.1:281655-324386 GCF_001527695.2 Protobothrops mucrosquamatus | reverse complement strand
GGGTTGAGACGAAGCCTGTTCCTCCCCATCCAGACTCGCACGGCCTCCAGGCACCGGGACATCACTTCCGCGGCATCATCATTATAGCCATTGTCCATCTACTGCAGGATGAAGGCCTCTTCTGCATGTTTCCAACCAATATGGTCCTGAGCTTTCTTTTGTCAATTGAGCCCACAATACTTGCTAATGTTGATCCATCTTGCTTTAGGTCTCTTTTCTGGACATTTTCTATAAAGTGGCACCCATTCTATCACTGCCTTGGTCTACCTGCAATCTCTCTCATATCAAAAATATTTATTTTGTTTCCTTGCAACTAGAAATTCTACCCATTTTCACAGTGAAATTATTACATTCCCTAGATTAGAAAAATTAGATCTACAAAGTCTGTGCTCAAAAAGTTGAACAACTATAAAATGACAGGAAAGAGATATAGAGACGTCTAATTTTTTGTTGCCTTCTAACAGTTGCTTGGATTTATGCAGTTCAGATACTTAAGATTTCAAACTACTCTTGGAAACCCAAAGATGAAACCATGATCCTTGTCTCTTGGAACAGGCAACTTAAATAAACTGCCTTAAATTGTAGAGAATTGGGAGAAAGAGCCCTGATCCCTCAACTATAAGTGGAACAAAACTAACTTTTTTGGACTTTTGTTGCATTTACTAAATATTGTTGTTTTACTCTACTAGCTCAATGCTTTAGTTTTTGTTTAAGCTTTGTGTCTGTTGACTCAGGATGCTGCAATACAGTATTGATGATTATATTGTTTTTGTTGTTTTAAAAAAGCTTATCTTAGTAAATACTACTATTACCAGATTGGAGCCTCCTGAATTATAGATTGGGAATTAGCTATTTAGTGGTTTTCATAGTACAATAAGCAGAAATTGGACAGTTTTGTCTAAATTGGGTCCAATCTTGTTTTATCCGATTTACCTTTCTCTAGAAGAGAATATCTGATAGTTCTTAAATCTATAGCTCTTTTACTTACCAAAGTTCTGGGACTATGTCTCCCAATTGCTTTATTTAGGAGCTTTCTGCCTAATCTTATTCTCTCCTTTTCTCTCTCTCTCTTTTTCTGTGTGACAAATATGTGTTATCTTACTTTTCTGTTAATTCCCCTGAGGAGATCTACTGCTTTATCTGCTGTATAAATCTTCAGAGACATTGAGTGTCTATAGTTTAGATAATTCTGCATATCACTGAAGAAGCTGCCTGTAAGAAATCTGGTTTGGAAGTAAAAATTGTCTGCTTTATGACTTCTAAGAAAGCTTTCATTCAATAGTTACAAAGTGAAAAACAAAACATACAATGAGATTTTATTCTCTTAATATGCTTTGTAGAATAGAGACATATGAATTGGAAAATGCTGAAAAGAGATAAAGAGAAGGAATCGAGTGAGAGAAGTATTTGAAATGTCAATATTAATCCATTTCAAAGTGGATTTTGTTCTTTAAGCTAAATACGCAAATCTCTTTGTCTTTGTGTTTGACTGTGTTTAATAACACTGATATTTTTTTAAAATATCACCCAAACAAGGGACTGAATATATATGATAAAAATAAGAATAGGTAAGGACAAGAATGTATAAGTGATGAAGAACTCTGGTTTGAGTAGTTATATGAATGACCTGAAAGATTTCCTTTTCTTTTCTATCCTGCCTTTACCTTTGTTTTGGTTTGGTTTTTACTTAACAAGCTTTACTCTTTTTTTGCATTTCATATATAGACTGTATGACTACAAGGGCATATTTCTACCTATCTTTTAAACTGCTCCTGACCTATGTCATGCCATCTTAACACTAGAACAGATTTTTTTAAAAAAATGCCTGTCTGGATGGATACATCTTACACTATAGACAGAGAAGTCAATTGACATAATTACATTCCCAGAATTAAAAACAAATGAGCAGAAGGAAGTAAAAATTTAAAAAAATGCACTGTGGGAAGGAAACCAAACTCTCCACCATTCAACCTTTCCCCCACCCCTCACCTGACCTTTCAGTTGAATTCTAGGCAAAAGATTATAGATAACATTTAAATTAGATTTAACATCATGTTTAAACATCATGTTTAAACATCATGTTTAAGACATGTTTAAACAAGGTTAAAATTAACAAAAGGTATCAGCCTCCTCAAATAAAGAAAATATTTTCAATATATCAAGAATTTCCAATTTCCACAATAGATTTCTTCTTAAGGTCTTTCACTTCCAAAATCATCACCCTGAGTGGTAAAGGTAAAATCACAAATTTGGTGCCTAAGCATAAAGTCCTCCCTTTTAGTCAACCAGCTAAACTCCACTCTCCAAGAATTCCTGGGAGGGGGGCTCGTTTTGCATGCCTTCAAGGACCAAAAGAGGAACTTTCTGTAAAAGAAACTACCCTGGGAAAATTTATTTGTGTCCACCTCCAAATAGCTGATCTTCTACTTTGCTTGTATTGTGCTTTCAGAAATAAGCTGCTGCTCTGCTTCAAGCAACCGCCCTGTGTACTTTCAAACCCAGATTGGAATGAACTAGATTGCAACAAAAAACAGAACAGCATCACTGGGCTGCAGCTGCTCTGCTTTTAGTTAGTAATTGCCATTTATCTGCAGAAAACAAACTGGCTGGGTTGACTGGCTAGTTCTCTGCTGAAAAGAAAGGAACAGGAAGTACATTGATATTCCTATCATAGCCCCACCCTCACAAGTGATGTCACAATATAAGTAAGTAAAGGAGAGATTCTATATCAAGGGTGTCAAACTCGCAACGTCACTTGACATGTTGCGACTTTTCTGCCATTGCCGGCAATGGGGTGGGCACGGTTTTGCTCTGATGCATCCGGCTCGCGGGCCAGCAGTTTGACACCCCTGTTCTATATCAACAACATTGTGGGGCAGGTGTTAGCATAACTTGTCCTGCTTTGCTGCAGCCAGCTCTGAGTCCTAGGTTGCTATAAATCACCACTGTGTATATGACTATAATGTGGCCGGGCTACAAAAATACCTTACATGCATTTTTAAAGTGTATTAACAGAAATTCAAATTTAAATTCAAATTTATTTGATTTATATACCGCCCTTCTCCCTTGTGGGACTCAGGGCGGTGAACAGGCACATTAATAAAACAGCAATACCATAATATTTAAAAATATTCAAAACTAATTAAATTATTTGTCCTGTCCTAAAACCCACTATAATAATATAAAATTATACCCAATTTAAAATTGTAGAGTTTCAGATTTATGCCAGACCGGCCTCTTGGAACAGATAGGTCTTTAGGGCTCGGCGGNCCTGGGGGTCACCAGCCGGCATTGTTTCCAAATCTCAGGCTGTCATATTGCTAGTTTAAACTCTTTTCGCTGTATGGATGCCTATGTTCCTGGGAAACCTGTTTGCAGTTTTCATCAAACCGCTACTCCTATATAACCATCCTGGTTGTACAGAAGATTCTAATTGTATATCCTTTGCTTTTATTTGAATGAACAAATTTATACTAATAAAGATCAGATAAATTATTCCATTGTGATGGGCAGCTTTGCTAAGCACTAGCTGAAGAACCTAGTTACCTTCAGGGACATCCTCATATACAGGGCATTAGTAAACAATGAACTTACAAACACATGGATTAGATAGAAAAATCTACTCTTATCATCAAGGATTGGGAATTATGAGTTAAAGCTGAATGAAATGCACCTTTCATAAGAACAGACAAAAGTGAGGAATTGATAGCAACTGATTTCTTCCAACTTTTTTGAACCTCTTTTCTTTTTGGACTCATCTGTAAGTATAATGGATGAAAAGTCCTGCCTCAGTGCAAAGGATTTGTTTCAATAGCTTATTCTATTTGGGTCCATGAATTTTTGCTTTCATTTGTAAAGCCAAGAGTCGGGTTTTTTGTTTGTAATACAATCAGTTTGAAGCTATCCACTCCAAAGCTTGTTCAACAATATCTCAGTTGAACAATTCAAGAAAACAGCAAGTATATCTTAGTTTAAAGGCTGTCCTTTTCTTTGCTAAACCAATACAAGAGTAATACATAGACTACTAACTGGACAAGGTGAAAATGCTGAGGTTGCAAGTAAAAAAGGTGACAATTTCCATGGTGATAAATGAAGGCTAATAAATTGGAACTAGTAACTGGGCGCTTTAAAGACAATCAGAGAGAAAAGGAAGATGATAGTAGGTGGGTTGTTGTTTTAGTTTAAAGCATGAGTATGTGAAAAGAAAGTGAACATTTTCTGTTTGTTCCTGATATATTATTCAGTTAGTTACTGACAAATCAATCATGTAGAGCAAAACAAAGCAATCACTGAACTATGTGAATCAGCCTTAGGCTACCATGTCACTCATACCTGTGGAGTATATAATTGAGTTTACAAAGAAATGTTTGGAAGTGCCTACTTTCAGTTTAGATTAGCTGCAGTTTAACATACATACTATTCTAATGTGGTTAAGCTTCAATAAATGGAAATAAACTACTAATTAGGGATTATGAAGTTAGCTTATTTATCTAACCACAGTTAAACAGTTAAAGATTTTGATGCATTAGGGAACTGTATTTCACCCACAATGTAAATAGAAATTTCTGATGTATTCCTCTCAGTTGTGTCTGACAAAGTGAGAAGGAAAATAAAGGGAACCGGAAGCTTTCTGCCTTCTGTATATTTGAATGGAATCTTTCCAATTCAGTTGCTTTTATGATTACATACAAATGTAATGAATTAATTTTGTTCAGCTATCATTCATTTAATAAAGTAGAACAGATTGCATTTATTCAACACTGCCATACTTTTTATTTAATTTATACTGACTTCAAGGTACTTGATGAGTTTTATAACACATGTTTTCTTTATCCTTGGATTTTGAAGATTAAGCTAAAAAAGAGTAGGATTAGCAAATCATAAATTACTTCAGCTTTCAGTATTTCATGAAAATGAAAGGATGTTTAAATTAAAATGTTTTATGTAGTATATCTGTGAATGAACTCTTGTCAGTAGTATACAGGATGCGACAACAGCCTTTTCCTCAGCCAAGTCAATCCAAAACATTTAAGTGGCTGAAAAGACTGTTAAAAACCATGCATCGTCATTCCAGATATAGACCCTGACTGAAGCAGTAATTGATTAAAAGCGATGGTGGCTGTAGAGAAGAGCTGTGATGGTGTAGTGTTTAGAATGCAGTACTGCAGGCTAACTCACTGCTTACTCCAGGAGTTAGATTCTGAACTGCTCAAGGTTGATTCAACCTTCCATCATTCTGAGGTTGGTAAAATGAGGATCCAGATTGTTGGGGGCAATATGCTGACTCTGCAAACCACTTAGAGAGGGCTGTAAAGCTCTATGAAGTGGTACATAAGTCTAAGTGCTATTGCTATGAGAGAACCCTGACCCAGATTTTCCCCCCAATACTTCACTAGTGCTTCTCCCTAACTGCTGCATGAAATGGCTATATTTGTTGAACTCATAGATGTGCTTGCCCACATGTCCTGTTTCCTACTACTATAAAAACATGCTGGGAATTGAATCAGGAACTTTCTGTAAACACTGAGCATAGACTGTTCTCTCTCTCTCCTGTCTTTAATGTGATAATCATAATTGTCAAATGACTACAATGTAAAATGTGAACTAGTCTAAGATATGCATGAAAGAATTTCATCGTGAATATAACAATTTTCTTCCTATATATCTCAATTGCACTCAAATACACATTTCTTTATTTCAGGATCTTCAATTAAGATGTTTTATTTTTTTGTTCTATATATAAATAAAACTATCTCCTATTACAATATTGTATGCAGTTAGACTGTAAATAATTTACATTTTCTTATCCACTCAATTTTCCTATAATTAATCTTGAAAGCTGAATGTCTATATCAGGAGTAGGCAAACTTGGCTCTTTTATGACTCGTGGACTTCAACTCACAGAATTCTGGGAGTTAAGGCCACGAGTCATAAAAGAGCCAAGGTTGCCTACCCCTCGTCTGTATCATCATTGCCTTGACAATAGTTATTCTCTAGGTGTCTGGTTGGTTTCAAAACCCTATTTTATGACATTTTCAATCTTTGAAAATGTGATATTGTGAGAAAATACCTGTTTCCTGGAAGCTTAAAAAAAACACCGCCTGGCCCTTTTGGGCTTTATTTTGTTTCTATACTGCTTCTAATTAATTTGCACTGAATTGCAAGGATGATTCTGTATGTCTCTCTATGTAGACAGGTATAAATGTTTAAAGGCATAAAAATAGAGATAGAGTTGGTAGAGACAGAGATAATTCTAGAGATTCACCTGATTTTCATGGAAGCAGTGGTGGATTGAAGACAACTTCACTTTTAGTGGAACTGACAACCAGTGCTTTTTTTGTAAAAAAAAAAAAAAAAGTGCCGTAACTCCGTTCTGGGCATTCTATGACAAAAAAAAGCCTTGCTGACAACTATGGCAGAAAGGAGAGCTGGTGAATAAATTGGCTCCCTGAACTTCTCTCCAGATTAAGGAGATGACTTGGGATTGCCCAGAATGGTCCTTACAGATGAGACTGTGAAACAGTGGCCTCCAGAAAGTTTTAGAACTCTGCAAGCCAGGAGAGTCAGCCAGGGGAGTCAGTTCAGAAACTTCAAAAGAATGTTGGATTTGCCCACTTCCCAACTTAATTACCTTTATTGGAAAAAGTTTGTAAATTCCTTTTTGGAAATTAAGAACCTTTAGAAGGACAAGCTTCATGACAGTGGGTGATCTTCAACCCATGGTGAAGGAAACTTTACATAAGTTTAGAACTTAAAGAAAATCTGTTTTACTTGGAAATGAGCAGCAAAAAGATGGTTTGAATATAGATTTTGGAAAGCTTTTGAATGGACCAGAGTGACAGGAAATAGGTTTTTGAAATACTCATAAGAATACTTCACATATTTTGTTTAACATTTTATTAAAAATGTATAAGATTTTGAGTTTAAGTGTAAGAAATCTCTTTGGGAAAATGTTCCGGATGAGAGAAAAAATGATAACAGAACACCTTAAAGGTTGGTTATCAGACACCACCAAAAAGAATTAAAGATTACAATTAAAAGGAGAAGCCCCACTAATATAGAATTCAGAAAAACAATAGAAGCCTAACCATAAGCCAAAGTGGATTTCCATCCAAATGGGATTTTCCCATGCATTTTCCCATAGGATGAAAATAATGGCAATCCTAAATGTAAGCCTATTGAAAGGATTACAGTACTAATTGGTTGTTGATTTATTACAAGCGATAGACTCAGAAACTTACAACTATGCTAGTGATGTTTTCAATAGCTCTACAAATAAGGCAAATTAGATTGGTCTTGTGTAAATGTTAAACTGGACTGAAACACATTGTGAGATGAAAAAGTAGACTGGAAGAACCATGTAACATAAAAGCATCAACCAGACTATTATTTACACCCATTGACCAAGTATTTCTTACAGTCATCACAGTTCCCAAACTTGTAAATAAAATATTATGCAACAATTAGTCATCAACTTAAATGTGGATCTTAATTTACATGTGATTATTTTTTTCCAGAGAAGAAAATCCTCATATCTTGATTGAGATCAATTAGCCATATTTAGTGATAAAAATGGTTCAAAGACTACAAATATACCAATATTACACAATGATACTATATTCCAGGACTTCTGATGTGCAACAAGATCACTGAAAAGCCTGGGTTTTATAAACGATTACTTTATTATGCTCAGATGCTCAAAGAATATTTGTACACTTTTAGCTGTGTTATACCAATGAAATTAAAATATAGTAGTTTCAGTTCTATCCAAATATTATTATATAGACCGCTATAAACTTACATATTTTTCATTAAGCAGGGGAAAGCATTTTAATAAACAGACTCTAAGAACATTCAAAGTGAATAATCCTCTAAGCTTCTTACTCAAGGTGCAGTATGTACATATGTGCATATCTGAGTAAAAAAAAATACAAATTTTAAATTAGAGAAAAGTAATAAAAAAGTGAAAATGAAATAAAAAATAACAGAGAAAAAAAAAGAAATGGTTTCTGATCTTCTTAACAACAATTATTTATACATTCATATTTTGTCTTCTCTCTTGATTAGGCTACATCATTTTCTTTTTTCCAAAATCTATCCTTTCTAATCATCAAATCCATAAATCATCATAATTTCATTTTTTCTTTTTCAGTGAAAAGTCCATAGGGGACCAGGGTGCAAAAATTATGTTTCCTTTTTCTTATTGCTAAATAACAACAGCAACAAAAACAGTATTCAACATAAAGTCAGATGCTAGCTAAAATAATTATTAAAAAAGGTCAAAATTGAAATAACTTTCTTGCAATCTTTAATCAGTACAAGGGAACTGGTATTCAGATATCTAAAACTACACTGACAATATCTCAGTAATTAGAAAAGATACATACAAACAAAGAATTTTTGGCTAAGAGTCCATTTTAAATCAAAGAATGTATATGTTTTATCAGATGTATGCAAAAATATTAAAATTTGCAATCGGGGTATTACAAACTTTAACATAGCAATATAAAATACAAATAAATGCTGGTAGATAAAGCAATAAAATTATCCAAAAGAAACTGGAAGATTATTAACTTTTACAGATTCCTGTCAAACCTGTAATTTTTCCATGAGACATACATTTTAAAAAATGAAATGAGTAACCAGCAATCCAAAATCTAAACTGTCAAAAGTTTAGTTCAGCATATTTATTATAATGAGATCATTATAAATAAATATAATTATAAATTATTATTATGAATGAAAGCTTATTTGAAACCAAATATTCTATTCCACCCATAATGCGTAATTTGAGTTTAAAGAATACATAGCCTTCCCATTATATGTTCTCTAAGCTCAAAACACACCTTTTGAAATTCTTCAATTAGTTTTGCTGTAACTCAAGACTGGGCCATTTTGTTGTCCAAGGACTTGACATAGCTTGGCTCAGCCTTTTTTTTTTTTTTTCTTGGACTAAGAAAACAGGTAATATATGTGACACTGTAACTAGAGAATAAAATGGTTTGCTAACCATTTTTAAGGAACATACTCTGATGATGTGACTTGTGTCTCATCTCCAGCATACGGTGGAAGTAACCTGGAATCAGCTTAAATTGTTTTGCTGTTAACATGATTATTATTATTATTATTATTATTATTATTATTATTATTATTATTATTATTATTATTATTATTATTATTATTATTATTATTATAATTTAATTTATATACCGCCCTTCTCCCGCAGGACTCAGGGCGGTGCACAGCGTATTAAAAACAGTACAAATACAAAACATAAAATGATGTGTTCTTTCTTCTCTTGACACGCAACTTGCTATACAAAACATCCACAATGTTTCAGTAATGAGGCTAGCATTGATGAGATCAGTCAAGTCCTTTTGGCTGCTTGAGTTTGACTTAGCTCTAACCTTCATGTCTGATCTCAAGGCACTGCCTTCTACAACTGTTTTGGCTTTAGGTGCCTGAAAAAAATATATAAATAGTTGGTAAAGCATTCTTTGTTTGTTGTGGGAATATCAATTTCTTGGATCAATAATTTTAAAAATACTGGGTTTTATATAGGGAAATCAACTCTTGTCTTCTTGCTGAACACTGCCTTCCATATCCATTTAGCTGGAATTCAAAAGACTTGTCAACTATATATATGGGGAAAAATGAAACTGGAAGACTGACTCCATAACACACACACACACACACACATGAAAAAGCAATCAACCAACATCCTATTCCAAAGAACCTTTTTTTGTTCTGATATTGTGCAAAGATCTATACTTTTGCAGAGGTGACAACCTTACATTTCCTGAAGGGACCAAGCATATTGTTTATCTTTTCTCTCTGAACATTTACTGCCTGTACCAGGAATCTCAATACTGAAGTGATAACACCAAGAAGGTATCTCCCATAAGATAGCAATATTTAGGGAAAGGGACTAAGAGCTAGTTCACCCTATCTGACCTGGTAGAATGAATAGATATCCTTAGGGAAAGATAGTCCTGCAGATAACCTGACCCTGTGCCATATAGGGCTTTAAAGGTGATGACTAATATCTTAAATTGCACATAGAAAGAAACTGGATAAAAATATAGCTTGTGCACAACAGATGTGTTACATAGGCAATTGCTGTGGTGTTCCTACTTTCTGGATCACTTTCTGGGTTGTCTTCAAGGGCTGCCTCATGTAAAGCACATTGCAGTAATCCAAATGGATTACATATAATGGTGGAAATCATTATCTTTGTCAAGGATGTCTCTGGCATACAAAATTACTTTCGATGCATTTCCCAAATCTGTTTTCATAAATGAATGAACTCGGCATCACTGAGTAACAGTTTACTAATTTGCCAGCTGATTCCACAGGAGTGCTTCACAGGAAAATGTTACATTATACACATGGCACCATTTGGATTAATTAAATTTGTAGATTTCCTTTTCCAAGTAGGGATGAAGTGTGAAACAATTTTTTCATTGCTGCAAGATTTGAAAGTACACAGTCATAAAGCTGCCAGTTATTTAATTTTTTTCATTAGGCTGACAGCTGGAAAAAAAAGGAAGACTATATTTTTAAAAAGAACAATAACATTGTAAATATGAGATGCAGTGTACTGTCACAAGTACAGAGAATTACTTGATGGAAAACAGTAAGCCTCTTTGTCTTAATTTTAAAATATATTAATAATCCAGTGCAAAAACATAGAGGATGATCCAGTCATATCACGGAATAAATACAAAAAAGAAAAAGAATGTTCTGTAAAGCTCAAAAAAATAAAGCTCATTTTTTATTGTAATTTTGAAAATGCAGTGGATCATAATGAAGAACAGGAAAATTAATGTTAATGGCTTCATCCCCCATCTAGAACTTTTCTCTTATGGGTACCATATCGCAAGTAAATCATGCGATGCAGGTGATTTTCAAAATGAGGCAATGTCTGATTCAGTCACATGATGTCTTAACAACTGCAGTGCCACTCAGCCCACTACAACAAAATCAATGCAAGCTATGAAAAAGAAAACACTGTCATACAACTCAATAATAACCAACAAACTATTACAATCCCATTGCATCACCATACCAAAGAGACCAATTAAAGCCTCCAGAACAGTTTAAGTAAACCAAAAGGATGAGTAGCTCCAGAACAAAAAACAGAAGTCATACATAAAGTATAAGGACTATAACAGCCACTCTGTAGGACAGAAATGCAGAAGACTAGCGATGCACATCAATGAACACCAACTAGGACTCAGAAGACATGATGAAATTAATTTCATCAATTAAGACTTAATTGAACAACACATGGACAGACTTAACCATAGTTTCAACTGGGAAACTATGAGCACCCTAGACCATGGCTGGCTCAGGAATTCTGGGAGTTTGAATCCACCAGTCATAAAAGAGCCAAGGTTGCCTACCCTGTCCTAGACCAAGGTTAGTACAAAATTCTAAAGAATTCCTGAAAGATTGGCACTCTGACAAATCAGCCATCAACGGGCACATAGACATAAGTAACATCTACATTCCATTGAAAAGCTAAAAAAGAAAAAAAAGACCTAAATACTTTCTGATCAGCAATCAACACCAGATAAGCAGAGATAAACACCAGTATTAATACCAGACCAACAATCATGTAGTAAACAATATCCCAATCAAGGAACTACCAAGAACATTTTCACCAACACTGGCAGGCAATCTGCCTGCATTTAAACAATGAGCAAACCCAACTCCCTTCTAGCACATGATATTACCCAGTTGGGTAATGAAAAAATCTGCAAGAAAACAACCAAGCTCAAACAACCAACTAAAGTCCTCATGATTTTTTGTATGCCACAGGTACTTCCACAGTTGCTGGGTTAGGGACCATTCATAATATGCCAACACATTCACATCATGCATTCAAGTTTCCAGTTCTTACAATATTCCTATATTCTCTCCTAAACACACATCTCATTCATCTCCTCTCTGTTAGCTGTCTCTTATCTGCTCCTCACAATGCAGAACATGAGTTATTTATTGCCATTAGAAGTGGAAAACATGTCAGTCAGCTGTCTGATCTTTACCATAACCAGGAGCTGGAATCACATGTCTTCAACTCTACAGTGTATATTTCTGGAAACCAGGGGACATGTTTCCCACCAAAAGAATTTTGGATGGTGTTTTGTAGAATATATGAAAGATGATCTGGCAATTAAAGTCATCAAATTTCTGGATTTTGTACCTAGAATGCAAAGAACACTATATCCCAAAAATGCATTTAATATCCACTTCCAGAAAAAAATAAGAGTCATTGCATGCCTCACAGAGTCATTTCCTCCTAGCTTCCTCAGGTACTCACTGTCAGAAATCTACAGTAATGGGCTTAGCCAGTCTATCTAGCCACAACAGAATAGTGCAATTAGTCTTGGAAGAAGTCCAAAATATTTTGCTTTGGGTGCCTGTCCCATATTCTGATTGTAACCAGCTCCTTGGTTGAGCTGGTCTTGCATACCCAGTTCCCAAACAACATTTCCAAAATGTTTAAAGGTAAGATTTTTATTCAAAATCAACAGGTAGTAGTAGAATGGCCAATGGTCAGGAAAAAAACAACATAAACATGACTTCTGTGTTCTACATTCAGTAAGTGTTTCAAAATATACCTTTTGGATAGAAGCTCATGTTTGCTATATAAATATTTCTCAAATCAACCTCATCTTTATCTGCTAAAATGAATTATGATATAAAGCTTTGTTAAGGCACTCAGTGTAAAACTTTCATATAGCTATCATTAAACACATTTTAATAGTAGCTATATAAATATATTCAATAAAGCATAAACAGTGTCATTTGATTTTTTGTCAACTTATCAGTTTTTTTCCTTCTAGAAATATACAGTCACCGTCTTTCACAGAGGGCATACTCTAGAGTGGTACAGATATACTGTATGGTAAGTAAGTAAATAAATACCATGGACAAAGTGGTTTGGTACTATCCATTATATTTCTGGTGCCTGCTATAGAAAAATTATCTTAAGAAGAGTTAGAGAGAGTTCTGCCTTCCACAGCCATACAGTGACATTTTTAAGCATAGCATCCGACTGAAATTATATGTAAACTAGTGTATGAGGTAGGAGAGATACTTTTTTTCAATCTCTTTCTAATAAGAAACTTAACCTTATATCATGTCTTATCATTTCCTGTCAAACTCTATGCTTAATAATTTTCTTAGATTTACTGCTCAGGATATAATTTTATAAATGAGCTGGGTTTGGCTAAATTTTTTAAAGAGTGATTCAATATAAAGCCTCCTGAATTTTAACAATAGATTCTGAAATACAACAAATGATCACATTTTAAAACCAAATGTGACGTGTTGTTTAAATAAAGTTTTCCTAAGTTAATACAACTATTTTTAAAAATAATTTAAGACCACAAATTTATTAGTTGAAAATGTAATTCTTTCCCTAGACCATCTAATTTCTTCTCTATATTATTATGTGCACTAAAATTATGTTTTGCAAAAATAAAAAATAGGCATAATTTTTAAATTTAATTCACAGAGAATTACTATCCCCCATTTCTTCTGAACAGACCACTTGGCATTTTTTGCTACATCAAATTTATCCAATTAAGAGGATAAAGAGCTTGATAAATAAGATTAGGCATGGATACTAGTTTAATATCTCCCATACTGTAAAATAAGCATTTACAGCATATAAACATTAAATTGGAAGCCCCTCTTTAATTTTGTATTTACTGCTGTGATATGGTGTTTTATCACTAATGATCTATTCAAGGCCTGAAGTTTCATATTTTGATAAAAAGAAAATCAGAAATGTTTTTCTATAAATAATATAGGCCTGACCTAAATTTTGCACTCCTCATTTCAACTATAGTCATGAAAGAATGCAGATCATTGTTAAAAATAATGTATTTAATGGCATATTGATAAAGTGATATAATTTTCTAATTGAACCTGTTTTTCATTATACAGTTTCTGTACCTTAAGATTGATTAAGTGATAATTGCATCTGATGTATAACTTATGAACAGGAACAAATGGCTCATCAGATGAAAAATGATGAGACTGCAGGTTCAGTCTTTAACTGATTCATGCAACATTTTCTCTAGTTATATTTAAGGCTGTTGCTATTTCAGTTTGAAAATCACAGTATTTCAGTAGTTTCAGAACCATCTTCCATTTCAGCCTCAGGCAGCTTGGGAACTATGATAAACAAGTATTTAAATTTCATGAAATTGTTTATTTTATGTTCTTGTAAATTAATTAAAATGATATGTTGGTGTACAAACAATGAAACAATCATAGAATCATAGTTCTTGTTAGAAAGAGAAATGATTCAAGCTTTTAGAGGCTTGTAAACCCTTCCAAACAATATGGTTTATTCTACAATAAAAATATTGACTCCAGAGATTACTCTCCTGAAGAAAGATAAAGATGCATCTGGTAATATCCCTACTTCTAAAAGACAGATTGTGCTTCATTAAGTGGAGGTAAAATATCCTGAAACACATTATTTTCTTTGTGGGTAGGATAATTGGGAAATATTTTGGAAATATTTATAGGAAATAATTGGGAAATAATATATTGAACTATATCATGTTAGAAATGTTTTGGAAGTTATTCTGCAAAAGTCATATGGAAGAGAAGACTTGTTCTATTTAATCAGAAGACTCATATTCATTGCTTTGATTGTAGCCAGATGTATTACATCAACATATTGATTTAAGTGACATCCTAGTCTTATGTGATGAGAAGAAACAGTGATGTGCTTGCTCTCTCAGTGCTGTCTATTTTGTCCTTGTCACCTGGCCCTTCCACCTTCTACATTTATCAAATGGAAGCAAACACTGTTGTGCAGAATCTTCATGAATTTTGAACTTGTATGCATGAACAGGAAGCTGCTATTGCATACTGTTACAAACCTGATATGCGCAATACGGTTATCCAACATTAAAATATCACAGGGAATAGTCCCCACTCTTTGCCTACATGATTCAAATTATAGGAGGATTAGAATGTTTCCATATGTTTTTTTTAAAAAAAAAAATCAAAATTCAATAAGCCAGAAGTGGATAATCGGGGTTGCTCTAAGATATTTTAGCAAAGGATGATATAAACTGCAATATAGAGAAAATGACTGGGTTCAGTTGGCACTAAATTTTGCTTCTCCTCTAGGGATAGGACACATCCTAAAAATAGTATATTAAACTAGAAGACATGAGATGTTGTACTGAATATATTCTTACACCTTATCACTGATCTCTGACCATTAGTATCTATCTGATATAAAGGATAGTTATCTCAAAGGTAGAGTGGTCTCTACCACAAAGTGATAAAGGCAGAAGAAGGATCTGAATATATAGCTACACTCTCAGGAGTCCAGTAAATTCATTTTAATAGTTCTTTTCATGAGAAGAAAAAATGGCAAAGAGCAGACACTGGAAAGTCCCACATAATGTTACTTCTTTGTCTCTTCTGGAAAACCATTCACAAAGAAAAAAGTGCTAGAGCTATCATCCACAAACTATTCTTTCCTTCCCATTTGTTCAGAGCAGTTCGAAACACTGGGATATTACATGTATCATCACTATGAATGATTGTTACCTTTTAATAGTCTAGGTTTTCATTCATATACAGTATGTAGAGTTGATATAGCAGAAATATTTGCCTTAGATAAACTACGTTAGTAACAAATAAATTATAAGAAGTTTCAAAATATTTCAAAAAATGACAGCTGTATGCCTCAAGTGTCCACTCCTACTCAACAATATCTAGTGAATGAAATTGATAACGCTGAAGAGCTTATTTGGGTTAGAATGAGTGGAGGAAAAAATAAAAACAGTATTTGCATCTCTGTAATTATCTACCTGCCTACAAAAAATATAAATGATGCTTTCCAGAAACAAATGCAGATTTTTCAAAGAAGCATGTAGTAATGACACAGCACTTTAATTCCTCTAGCATAGGGGTGTCAAACTGCTGGCCCACAGGCCAGATGCATCATGAGGAAACCGCGCCCACCCCATTGCCAGCAATGGGGAAAAAGTTCTGATATGTCGCACAATATCACGTGACATCGCGGGTTTGACATGTCTGCTCTAACAATAGCAAGTTTGAGTTTGTAGTTAAAGGCACAAGGGTAGAAACAAGGAGACAGTGAGTTATTTTTTCCCCTACCTTAGATATGAAGCCTAATTTTAAAAAAGTATTTTATTGTACACAGCACAGAATAATGTTTTCTGACATGGGAAGCTATATAAATACGATAGGCGAAGGAATGAATGAGGTCACCTGTCATGATTTTGTGCCAATCACTTCCTTTTGAACTTAGGAAGAAGGCAATGGCAAACCATTTCTGAAAATGTTGTGAAGAAAACTGCATGGATTGGAATCATGGAAACCAGGAATCAGACTCACCTCAAGATTGACAATTTTCTCCCTCAGAGTGTGAGCAAAGCCACAAGAGGATCAAGTATTCATTGCTAACCAATAGGGAAGAATTTCTTAAGAAAGCAGAAATGACAGGAATTTCACTTTTTTGTTATAGCACTTTTTATGTGGTTCCCCTCCCCCCCTTTGACAATGTATGTATTACTATCAGTATTATTTTTCTGTTTTGTTCTTTTTTATTTTTTTATTAATTTTAAAAAATCAATAAAAATAAACCCAGTACAATAATACATAGGAGTTCATTGCAAGAGAAGCTGATAGGAAAAAGAAGACAAAATGAGAAGGAGATACTAAAAACAGAATTGCAAACAATTTCTATGAAGAGAAAAATGAAAGAAGCAGAAGTTGTTATTATGACTATACAAAAGCTGGATGAGAACCAGAAAACAAACAAACAAACAAAAAGCTCCGCGTAGATGATGGATGAAGGGCTATGATACCACCATATAAAGAACAACAGGATGGTATCAGCTAAGCCAAAGTTCAGAATGAGTTAATATTAGCATAGTAGTCTAAGAATGAAACGGGTTTCTTCAGGTATGTTAAAAATAAAAGGAAAGTATTTGTATACCAGTTACTCACTGATCATGTGAACTTTGTAATGAAAGTGAGGCACTAAACACCTATCTTTGATCTATTCTGTCCAGTTAGAAGGTTGGAGAGAAGAAGAAGGTTGTGCTTCACAAGGTGGTTGTAAGCAGCAGAATGAATGAGGCATGACTGACCATTGATGCTGACTGAATCATGGTCAGAGAGTATCTCTTTTCTTGGAATGAGTTGAAATCTCTGGGTCAAATAGACTGCATCCCAGGATACTGAAGTAACTAGCTGATATGTTATTGTTGTATATTAGATTTGAGAAATACAGATAACTGGAGTGCAAGAAATGTTATTTGTATTTTCAGAAAGATTGGGAACTACAGACCAGTCTGCTTGACACTAATACATGGGAGAATGCTACAGCATATCATAAAGTAAATAAAATAGAAATGCAACAACTAGCAGAAGTTAACAAGGGTTTGTCAAGAAAAAAAACCTCACCAAACAGAACTCCTCTCCTTTTTATTTAACAGGGATTTGTTTAGTAGTTATGCTTGTTATATCTCTATAGTCTTTCTTGACTTGAATAAAGCATTTGATAATGCACTTCATGACATGCTGATTAGCAGGTTAGAGGTGTGGTTTGGATGAGTTAGGGTGATTACCTGCTTTTAAACCCTATTTATCAGTGCTCATCAAACTGGAACGAAGTCCCAAATAGGATACCACATTATTCAGTGCTGGCCTTCCTCAATATTTTTCTTAATAGGTTTGATAAAAAAGTGAGGTTTTATTAATTAAATCTTTATATTAAAAATAATAGTGCTAGGGAAGAAGGGAGAAATAAAATTCAGAACAATCTTAGATTAGAAAAATGGTGAAAAGTAGCAGAATAACTTTAATATGAAACTTAGGTAAAGTTTTTTATTTAGGAAATTGAAATCAAATGCATATTAGAACAATAGGGGACTCTTGATTTTATAGCGAGATTTATGAAAGCAATCCTAAAACAATACTTGATCATGAATTGCAAATTATCAGCAGTATGATGTTGCTGAAAAAAGACATAAGTACAATATATAGTTTGCAAATCACAGGAAGCAATAACTTAATCTTTTGGGATCAGAATTTGGCCATCATACTTTTAAAGTGATTTAAACTGGAAGAGATTCAGTAAAGGCCATCAAGGATGAGCATAGAGCTAAAGTTCTGTGAAAGTAGATTTAAAGAACTGAGCATTCCCCCAAAAATTGTGTGGACTTTCCCTGGTTGTTGCATCAAAGACATCAAAAGGTGAGAGGTGGGGAGAAAAAGCTGAGCCATTTATGTACTACAGAGCAGCAACATTTATTGAATTGCATTGTGTGATCCAACTCTGACTTCATTTTGTCTCCATTAATTTTTCATAATCATTATGAGATCAGATATAAGCTAATTTTTCGATCATATATGGATATAGAAAGTGCCAATTTGTAAAGTCATAATTCTCTATAATAATGATAGGAGATATACAGTATATACACATGGATGTTAGTGATCAGTGCAAGAAGGTGATCCTATGCAAAATGATTGCATTTTTACAAAGTGGAATATTTTTATGACTGCTGTATTCAGTAACATAATAAATGTATGTGGTAGCTCAAGCATGAAATTGCAAAGGGCAACAAACATTAACAAATCAGCAAAGCAGGTGCTTAGAGGAAATAACCAAGATGAACTTGCCTATCATGAAACATCCCTTTCATTACAGATGGAATATATAACTACTTTAACCACTTGGAGGGTGTTGGAAATATAACCACTAAATTGTTTACTGATTATTGATCAAAAGTGCTTGTTTGGCAAAGACATTTCATTTGTAAGCACTAAGAGGTACAGGTGTGCACGTGGATGGTTTGTCCATCTTGACTCTTGGTACATTCATGAGAAAAATGTTGTTACATTACTGGACCATTTATTTGTGTACCATATACAGGCTTTTTCTACTCTCACTGACCCAAGGAAAAAGCAATTACATTAAATCACCCAATATAATGCAGGCAAACATCTCATCACAATCCTCAACCCACACACAGAGAAGAAAAGTTTCAATCCATGTTTGCTTTTTTACTTTTTTAACAAATTAGATACACAATTACAAAAGGTTGTTTTATTCCAGATAACCTTGATCATAGGTGAAGCAGGCTACATGGACATTCAATTGCAATATTATATTGCTTTATTTCTTCTACTCCAACAATCTATCATGGGTTTAACATTTTTGCTGTTTTAGGGAAATTAATTCAATTTTGCTGTCCTATGGAATCAATTTATTGGGAAAAGGAAGAAAGGCAGAAGATATGATGCCAATTATGGTAACTCAGTTAATGTTTCTCAGCATTGCTAGCCTGTTATTTAATTCTTAAACCAAAACTCACTAAAATTGAAATGTTATTGGCATAAATAATTTTCTCCATTGCTGCATAAGGGTTCATCCTCAAAGTACCTCCTTGCAATCACATGATAAAAATTGCCTGACTAGACATGTTCTATGTACAAATTGCAATAACCCCTTATCAATTATTTCCGCTGCTAATCTGATACATAAAAGCAGGAGAGTCTGTTAGTAGCTTGCTGTTATGCTTAAGATGCTCTCAATCCTATGGACATATAGTCCACAAATAACATTTGCTTCCATTGCTTGCAAAATTTCTATTATGGATGGTGCATCACTACAGTTCTGTAGGGCTTGTGGGCTAGTTTTTCTCTGTTATAGGAAAACATCTCAAAGCTCTATGGAGATTTCATAAGAAAGCAGGAATTGCTTGGTTGATTTTTCCAACTTATATAAACAGTATACCTCACTTCACCTCCTTTATTCTACTTTACTCTACTCTATTTGCAACTGTTGAGGAAACCCCTAGCTGCAAAACTGTTCTGCTATCATGCTTTCTGTGATAATATGTGGTAAAAAGACTGGTGTCTGACAGCCATTCAGTTCTCTCCTTGTTCCAATAGCTCAGGTTTTTGGTTTTGCTTTAAGTAGCCAGCCAAACGGCCACAGCATAGACTAAAACTATGAAGGAAGGCGAAACAATTTTCTCCTTGTAATAGTGCAATTTTTACTACTCCAAGCCCTGCATGAGTAGAAGATTCATAGTAACAATTTTCAGATAGTTCTTCTAGTTCAGGGGTGTCAAACTCACAACGCCACGTGATGTGTGGCTGGTAATGGGGTGGACGCGGTTTCGGCATGACACATCCAGCCCGCGGGCCAGCAGTTTGACACCCCTGTTCTAGTTAAATGGAGGGAACAGCTCTTCCCTATTTGTTTTAGCATTTCAGGAGACTTTTAAAGGTTGGGGAGTAGCAATAATATCAAATACCTCCTGGCAAACTCAAGATAATGCTGTTGTTGCTTTGTGTGGGGAAAAATCATTGTATCACTTACACTACCAATGGTAAACCTATCACAAGAAACAATTGGACAATTTTTCCTCCACTTAGAAGATGGCAACATATATCTCCCCCATTTCTCATGCCCCCCAATAGAATGGGGAACTTGGGAAGCCATTTGTCTATGGATCTCATATTACATCTTTAATTTTTTTTCTTGTTTTCGTGATAGCATATTAATAGGGATGCTGCCAGAAATCCAGATGCGTTTATTTATGCTATGCATCTCAATGCTGCAAGCTGATTGATTTAGTTATTCTGACATAAAAGAGCATCTTCAAAGAATCGCAAACAAGCCTCTGTATAATCAAACTGCCATTCATCCTTCAGGTCTTAAAATCTTTCAACAGGAACAGCATTTTAATATCTGGCTAGCTTCTATTAAGATTTCATTGCAGGAATAGTAGAATATTAATCTCTACCATGTGCAAAAATCCATATGAAAATAATTCTATAGATTCTAGCATCAGAAAATAAAAAGCTGTCAATTTATGCATGTTACTTCTATAAATCTATAGGCTCCTGTGTTGATGGCAATCTTAAATTTCTGGTCCAGATCTTCACTGATCTGCTGAAGTACAATAAAAAAAATCTTGTTCCTGCCTCATGAATAATGTGCTGATCTGTGACTCGCTTAGAAGTATTAGATGGCAAACAACTACAAATGCTTTTTGAGGCAGTGATTAAAAATGACTGGTAAGCAGAATTCAAATAGAAAATATGTGAAAACTATTCAATAGAAACCATATATAATGGTCAAAATTAAAACAAATAAAATGTTGGCAAATGCTAGAGTGAAGTTGTGTTGTGTCATGAACCTGGCTTTCTGTCCTTTAAACAAATTGTATTATAAAAGACATTTTATCTACTTCTCAACAAAGAATTTTTCTGACTCTAGAAGATTAGCTTGTATTTCTTCAAATTCTATAGAAATTCTAATTCAAAGATTATATTTTTTAAAAGTTGCTGTATAAAAAATACATCTCCGTCTCAGTGGAAGAAGGAGAAATAAAAAGAAAATAATTTAAATTAGTTAACTCATTTCTCACTCTGAAGTGGGAACATGTTGGTAGATAGAAGACCTTAAATTCAACTGAATTAATAGACTCTCTCCCAGTTTGCATCTAGTTCAATCACTTAAAAAACAGAATTGGAAGGAACCTTGGAGGTCTTTTTTTTTATTATTAATTGCCAGTGTTTCTGACCTCACAAGACTCAATATAGAGGCCAATGAGGGACAAGTGGACAGGTTACTTTCCATTTAGAATTCTCAGCAGTTTAGACCAGCCAGCTAGGGAATAATGGGAGTTGATGTTCAAGTTCTCCAAGTTGCCAGGCTTGAAGAACACTGGTTTAAACAGTTTGGCCATTGACAGGATGCCGCAAGTAGTAATTGAGCCACATCTTGAAGGTATTCTACCTTTGCATACAGAGAAACTAAAACAACTTTAGAGCTGGATTCACACATAATGCTGAACTAATCTATTTTGGGGGCTTGTAAATATACATAGCCACACAAACAAACAGAAGGTTAAACTGAGTTTAGTTTGCTGCGCGAATATAGATGACTGGTCTTTAATTGAGAGCTAAGCATGCTGTCTGGACGTATAATGAGATGGATGAAGGAAGACAATTTGTTCTTGTTTTCTGTTGCCCTTTTCTACTCTGCTAAAATAGCAGCTATCAGGAAGGAATCCATGATACCATGAGAGATGTTACTAGTCAGAATAGACAATATAAGGCTAGATAGCTAAAAATCTCTTGACACCTGCCAAGCTTCTTATCCATCTGATTTTTTTTTAAAAAAATAACTATTCTGAATATATAAATAAACTGGAAAACAGAATGCTACAAGTTCCCTATATCAGGGGTCCCCAATCCCTGGTCTGGGTTCCAGTACTACACTGCAGCCCTTTGGGAACCAGGCTGTGCAAGCAGTAGGTAAGCGTGCAAGTGCATGAAGTTCCATTTGTGCAAGCAGCAGGCTCGTACATGAAACCATCCCCACTCCCCCCTCTGCTGTTGCCATCAGTCTGCAGAGCTAGAAAGGTTGGGGACTGCTGCCTACATCACTACATATTAGTCTGGGCTTCCTAGAGATTGTGTTGGTTTCCTTAAAAACTAAATCACTGTGTGGCTGTAGCCCATGCTCTTGTTTTTGGATTTTAAATTGCACCTGGAAGAAAACCAGGTGTTTGATAGAAGTTTCTTGCATGGATAGCAGGAAATCATCTCAGTTTGCCTTCTAGTAAGAGGGTGTTTTGAGATTGGCTGCACCCACTGTAACAGAAAAAGGAAAGTCCAACATCTGAACAAGACAGATATTCTTTTTCAGAATGGTCATATCATGCTCTCAAGTTTCAGATATGTATACTGGGCACAGAGTTTGAAACTTACAAATAAAACAGAAAGCTATGTATGAAATGTGTAGGTTGATGAAAATAAAAAATGCCATATTTTGTGAAGTCTTTTGAGGGGGAAAGGTGGGGAAATTACGTATAAAAAAGACATACTGTATGTTTAGGAGAAAGACAAGCAAAAAAGCATAGTTATTTCTATGCAAGGTTTTCCTTCCATAAGCTTTTGAAAAATAGTGCAAACATAAGGTTGGAATGAGCAGATAAATGCAATAAAACTGAGATTTGCAGATTTGTTCATTTTTGGACAAGAGGGAACATTTTAATCCTATATTTCTCCAGGATACTTGTTACTAATAATTAGTAATTTAAGCATGGCAAATGCTTCTTGCTCTCTTCCATGTTACTTTTTTTTCCTCAACTTCAATCTGCATATTCATAAAGCTCATATGCTATTATTTTTCTTTCCAAAGTGACAGATGTATTGATTAGCTGAAGTAGATAATTATTTTGAATTTCACTTTTAAACTAAATACAGTTGCTCAGTTGTTCACCACCCTAATCTGATGGTTAAAGGGAATAACAATACTTATAATAAAAACCCATTTATTCCTTGCTTGCATACACACAGGTATTAGATAGTTTCCAGACAAACCATTCTTGGAAAGGTGACATTTTCACACTGAACGGATTCTTAATACTGTTTTGCTTGTGTCCAAATCTGTTATGGATTTGGGAACACCACCAATATCAGAACAGATTTGCACTGGAGTTTCATATATAATTTGTTTAGTCATCTGTATTCTGGAAAAAAAACATGGTTCTATATACATATAAGCTCATTTATCTGTTCATTTTAAACAATTAAAAATTTTGGTACAAATAAGCAATATTATTTACTTTCATATCTTGTGGAGCAAATTCATTATAACATAATCCATGCAAAAGTAATATATGTTAATTGGTTATTTATTGAAGCATCTCTAATTTATGTGTTGATCTCATTCAATTCTGAATCATACATGTCTCAAATTATTTTCCTTTATGATTATCTTATTTTATACACCCTGAGACCCTTGAGAAGGCTGAAATGAAATTTTCACATCTCCTTTATTTTTATAGACCTTTTAAACTATTTTTTTTTAAAAAATTATGCATATATTAATGCCTTAAGTTTATCTATCTATGTTATGCCATAGTACCAAGGAAATCTATGCCTACTGAGGAGGTTGAGGTGAATGCATCTCCAGGCCAAATTAAGTCCAATTTTTAGATTCATTGTTTTGTTTCATATTTACATTTTGTTTTCATTGCTAATGCAAGATCATGATTCTGTTCAGTATCACAAACAGAAACTCACAGTGGGATCTGCACTGAACCCTATTCACCATTTTCAGTTTTCAAATTCTAGTGCTTATTTTGCTATTTGAATTATCACTTGTATGCTTCAATGAATCAGTATGAGTTCCTGATCCACTTTTGTGAACTACATCTCTAATAGTGGCAGGGGAAGGCTGTGGTTGACCTCTACGGATGTCTACAGTTTGAAAATAATTGTGCTAAAATGACTTGAATCACTGAAAACCAGTGGTCAATCTTGACCCACAATTTGTAAAATGTTATCCAAAGTTATTATTAGCTAATGCCAATAAAGTCTTCAGACAAAAATCTTTTGTCTGCTCACCTTGATTTCTACAGTTATCCATTATATGCCTCCTCTTTATACAGTTACCTAATTATGAAACACAGCAAATGTCTTTCAGCAGCTTGCTACACTTTAATTGAATCTATTAATCTACAACTTGACTCACTTAAGGATGAAGCACAGTTGGAACATTTGCAGTTGGAGTATAACTTCTATTACTCTATTCCATGCATATGAAATGCAGTTTTGTTAATTATGGGAACAGATTTCCTCCCCCCCTCCCCCCCCCGCCAGAGCCAATAATAATTTGTGAGGCTTTTTTCTCACATTGTCACATCACTTCACCAGAAAAAATTAAACTCATGGGAAATGTTTTAGAAATCATATTTAGACAATGCTGGAAGAATCTCTCAGACAGAAAACAAGCACCACCTCTACCATACTTACATTTGAAAACTGGGAAGAAATGAAAGCTCTACTTTCTTTGATGGCAGAATTAAAAGATGGTCTTCAGAAGCAAAACAGGTCAATTTGTACCCATCACCTTTACAGAATTCAATTTGAATTCAGCCAAAGCTTATTTTCCTATAGTTATTTTACAGTACATTTGGGAACAGCAGGTTTTGCTAGGAAATTCAAGGAGAAAAAAAGCAAACAATTTTCTCATCCTGTTCCATAGCTTATAGGTAAGAAAATGGAACATAGGAGTTTTTTGTTTTTTATCCAAACTATATAGAACTCTGATTTGCTTTTAAAAATAAGAGGTTTTTCATTTCTTTTAGCTTTTTTTTCATCTTTTGTAATGACTTCTTGTAATATGGCAGTACCTTCAGAAATCACTTTGAGATAACATCATCTTTTTTCTCCTTTTGCAAAAATGCACAAAGTAATAGTACTTGCCAGATAAGAGCTGCTGACTGTTTATGGCACACTTCCCACTGTGTCTTCCCAATATGAGTCTATGTGCCCACAATAAGAACAAGTATATCCAATGAAATTGTTGCATGTGTGTCTTTCGAATATGTCTTATCAGGTTTTATAAATGCCTTTTGTAGTATAGTTTCCATGCAATAGTTGTGATTATTTACCTTTGTAAATATAATCACAGCACAAATATTATTAATTTCATTGACAATGTGATCTTCCTTTGAAAGCGTAGTATATATATGTATCAGTAATTTAGGAATACATTCTGGTCTTCCTCTACGCTGTACCAAAACTTGTTTGGTCTATTCCATTATGAGGACAGTTGGCAGTTTCCAGAAGAGAATTCCTAATTTAAAGTTATTGTAGATGTCCTGGGCTAGAATAAGGTTCCAGGAAGCAACTTATTCAACATATCACTGAGGGGGAACACCTTTTTGACTCCATCACAGTTTAATCTAGCCACAGCTAAACACATGTATACACAAAAACACATATCATGAACCAGACACAGTTTCAAAATGATGAAGATTCCTGATTTACATTCCAAACATTCAGGTGAACTTTTCCTTTAATTTTAAAAATTCAATCTTTAACAGCAATGGAAATTTTATTCAACAAAAGTGTTTTATATGGAGTTACCTGGAAGTCAGCACCAATAAGTATCACCACTGAAAACTGCATTCTGTAACTGTTAACAGTGTTTGAACCCTTGATCCTTGACTTTTACAGAATTATATGAATTTATGTTTTCTTACTGAGGATTCAATTTAAATGTATGTTTTTTATTTTCTTAACTTCACAAATATTGTTCTGTGTATCCATCCATATGGATCTTTACCGGAAATTTTCTGGCACCTGTTGCTCACTATAGCTCATTTTCTTTGTATTTGATTTCTTTAAAATCTGCAACTATTTTTTTTTTTTTAAAAATAACCGTTAACAAAAATAAAATCATAGTAGCATTAGTTATATGTTGAACCTATTCTTTTGACAAGGATTAATGGTGTCGGATATCTCCAAATAGCTATTATCAATTTAACCACAGAAATAAAATTTCTTGATAAAATGGAAAAAAAACAGCAATAGGACACAGTGGTTTGAACAATGAGCTTCACTGACAGATTATATAGTTCTTGTGATTTTATTATCCCTTTTTACAGTATAATGGACCATTTATAGTGATACCTGATGTTCATGAAGGTCCTCCAGATATTACTGTACTAAGACTGTCAGTTTTTCTCACAACTGGTCATGGGTTATTGGGGTCACAAAAAATGGAATTTGGGAGACCCACTGACTCCTAACTTCTGCTTCCTGGTATAAATTTTGTGGAAGTACGGTAATATATGAACAAGTTGTTATATAAGGATTCACTAGAGACCAAATTCAGTTTCCCAGCATTTACAATTAAAATGAATAACCTAACTAAAAAAAAAAACCCATGATGATATTCTCTATTTATGTATCACTTTCTGGGTAACTTATCTTAATAAAATGTTTTGGTTGCATTGTTTTGCAAATGATTTTTTTTCTTATGCAAGCATCTTAAATTCCTGGCATTATTATGGGATAGTTGTTGAGATAAGGGCAACATTTGTCATTTTTTTCTTGTACCAAGCATTCTAATTGTTTTTGTTTATTAGCAAATAAAGCAGATATTTCTGATGGCAAATCAGCAGTCCTATTTAACTACTCAGTAGGAATCAAAACAATGTAATTGTGATGAAAAACATAATATAATCAAATATGTTTGTGGCCAATTTTCTAACCTTGCATTAATTTAGCATATGTTGATTACAGTGACATTAGCACTAGCTATTTTCTCTTCTAATAACTATTGTCTATAAAAACTAAACTAAAGAAATTGGCAATGTCAAAAGTATTATCATGCAGTGAAGAATTGGCTTGTGATTTATGTTCTTTTTAAGGTCAGCTCAGTTGTTCCAAATCGTTTGGAAGAAGGAACAAGTTCTAATAAGAATATTATCTCATAGCATTGCAGTTTGTCAAGACATCTCCATTTTTCAATGATTTTTATGCAAATCTTTTAAATGTTCTGCTGTTCTTCTTTTGTTTATCATAGAGTCCATAATAGCAATAGCACTTAGACTTATATACTGCCCCATAATGCTTTTCAGCACTCTCTAGGCAGTTTATAATTTCAGTATCTTGTCCCCAACAATCTGGGTCCTCATTTTACCGACCTCAGAAGAATGGAAGGGTTAGTCAACCTAATCCCTCTCTGCTCCAAAACTATCTACAGACAAATGGCCTGGGAATATAGCCCACAAAGCTACAGACACCACAGCTTTTCTGCTTCAATTTCTGGATAGAGGATCTCTGAAAAGGTTTGCTGAACATTGATGATAAACAATGAACCTCTAAATTTCAGTAGCAAAAAAAAAATCTGCTCTGAATCATGAGGAAGGAGGAAATGCAACCCCCCCCCCAAGGACCATGATAAATTCTCTTTCTAATTCTTTTTATTGGTGGAAATTATCCATGGCAAATAAGGTGGCAGCAAAGTGTAGAAAAAAAGATGCTGTAAAGTGTACTTGATGCAAACTTCTTGCTTCTTAAACTGTTGTGTATTTGTTTTTAATTGTTTCACTTTCTCAATGCACCACCTATAGCAGGGGTCCCCAACCCCGCGTCCGTGGACTGGTACCGGGCAGTAGCATGCCAGCAACTGGTCCGCACAAACAAGAAAGCCCCATCTGTGGGATGCAAGCAGCACACAAAACCACACCCCCTCTGGTCCACGGAAAAACCTTTCTCCACATAACCGATCTCTGGTGCCCAAAAGGTTGGGGACCTTGACCTATAGTGATGGTTTCAGCATGTTTTATTTGCAACTCCTCCATTTTACTTTTGCATATGTTGGAAGCCAGAGTCAGCTAAACAATTCATTTTATTTGTTTGTTTATTTATTAAATTTGTCCATTGTCTGACTCATGACAATTCTGGGAGGTTCACAAAGTAAAAACATAGGAAATAACAGTAAAATAATATAACAATAAAAGCAAAGACAAAAAGACAAATACAAGTGCATATCCTGGTCCTAGTTTTTTTAGAAACAATAGATTTTTCAAGTAATTGATACTTCATAAAGAATTTAAAATTAAGCTTCTCCTTCTTTCTCAATTGCAAATATTGGAGTTTTGGGGGGATGGCAGAAATCTTTTACATTCAAATTAGCAGAGTGAAGAATGCCTGCCTGAATATATGGGAAAGGATTTGTATTGCTGTGTCTCTAGATGAGTTAATGTACATCTGTGACAGTTATTTAAAGCATACATCAGTCATTCTATACATTTAATAATTGATTTGTATAATTCATAATTAACAGAATTTTACAGAAATTATGTTAGGAGAGAGAAATCAATAATTACAATTTCATGTCTTTAACATTTAGCTATTTGGGTCTATAGCCAATGTCATATGGTTTACATCATTTTTCTGCATTACAGCTTTCTAGAAAAAAAGAAAAAATCCTCCTTGCCATAAGGCTCAAGGGGTTTACTCAGGAAGTCTCTCTCTCTTTCTGTGTGCGTGTGTGTCTGTTTGTGTGTTTGTGTGTGTGTGTGTGTGTGTGTGAGAGAGAGAGAGAGAGAGAGAGAGAGAGAGAGAGAGAGAGAGAGAGAGAGAGAGAGAGAGATTGATTAGATTTTGGTAATATAATTATGCTTAAGACTTGATTTATGTATGAATTTTAAGGAACATTTTAAAAACCATTAAAATATAAGGTACCCGTGTACAAATCTGAACAAACAGTCAAATAACAAAGAAGTACTCTTGCAAAAAGTGAATAAACTGGATTTTTTTTAGCTATTTACTGATCTTTAAAGAAGAAACCAGGTGGTCATCAGGAGTTAAAACCTTTTGATTCCCGAGGAGCAAGAAGAGAAAAGAGGCAGAATCCAATTATTTACAATGGAGCACAAGATTGCCAGAAGTCTAAATTATACAAAAGAGCCATGGAGAGAACTACATTGAAGTAAATGATTCAAAGTCTCTGAAAATCAATAGGAGAAGTTTATGTACAGGACAAAAAGAACAAAAAAAAACCCCATAGTAACATGATTATAAAGATAAATGGAACAGATGGGTTGAACTGAATAATTCAAAACCAAGGAAAGAAGTCTGAGAAAAAAGATGGGAAGACCAAACAAGTGAGCCCAGTCATTGACATAATCTAGTACTTGGAGAACTGTGGCCTTCCAGATATGGATGAAGTACTAGGAACCATAGAGGCGGAGTCCAACATTTATTGGAAGGGCAGCAACACCAAGGGACCAAAAAAATGGAAAAAGGTAAGATAATAATAATGATAATGATAAAGTTGGAAGGGACCTTGGAGGTCATCTAGTCCAACCCCCTGCTCAGGCAGGAACCCCTATACCATTTCGGACAAATGGCTGTCCAGTTTCTTCTTAAAAACTTCCAATGTTGGTGCATTCACCGCTTCTGGAGGCAGGTTGTTCCACTGATTGATTGTTCTAACTGTCAGGAAGTTTCTCCTTAGTTCTAGGTTGCTTCTCTCCTTGCTTAGTTTCCACCGGTTGCTTCTTGTTCTGCCTTCAGGTGCTTTGGAAAATAGCTTGACTCCCTCTTCTTTGTGGCAGCCCCTGAGATATTAGAACACTGCTATCATGTCCCCCCTCATCCTTCTCTTTGTTAAACTAGACATACCCAATTCCAGCAACCGTTCCTTATATGTTTTAGCCTCCAGTCCCCTAATCATCTTTGTTGCTCTTCTCTGTTCTCTTTCTAGAGTCTCAACATCTTTTTTACATCGTGGTGACCAAAACTGGATGCAGTATTCCAAGTGTGGCCTTACCAAAGCATTGTAAAGTGGTATTAATACTTCATGTGATCTTGATTCTATTCCTCTGTTAATGCAGCCTAGCACTGTGTTGGCTTTTTTGGCAGCTGCAGCACACTGCTGGCTCATATTTAAATGGTTGTCCACTAGGACTCCGAGATCCCTCTCATAGTTACTACTATTGAGCAAGGTACCCCCTATACTATACCTGTACATAGTTTACTATACCTGTAAATAGTTTAAGCTGAATGTCAACAAGACAGAGATATTCAGCATTATCTCAGCTCTGTGTCAGTTCTGGTGATAGTTTGATGACCCAGAAACTACAGTTGGTATATAATGAAGCTGTGGATAAGAGCCACTCTTGCAATACCAATTCTGCAGTCACTGCATTGGTTACTACCGTATAGGTTTCTGAATTCAGTTCAGAATGCTGATTTGAATCTTTAAAGCCTTTCACAGCTTGGATTTAGCACAATTCAGGAATCTCTAAACTCATACAGATCAATTAGGAAAACAAAAATAGAATAAATTTAATTGTGTATGCAAGGTCTGGTATACAGTTGATATTCACATTGTCTATTCTTGGCTTCAGACTTCAGCCTGAGGTATTTTCAGCTGCCAAACAGGCTGGATCTTACAAATCTAAAAAGCTCCAGACAAGAAAGTAATGCGATCATAAATAGTTATTGCAGAAGATAAAAGCAACTGATTACCAAACATTCAATAACATTTCAAAAACTTTTACTTATTCATCTTCTGTTTCAAATTATTCAAATTTGGAAATGCAAACAAGTAGAATATTTTTATCATACTTGGCGGACAAGTAAAAATGTTTTAAAAATTTGGATTCAAATACATACATTAATTTAGCAGATTTTAAAGAATAATATACAACTAAAGCTAGAGATGCTTCTTTTAGGACTGATGACAAAAACTTGAAAAAAAAACTCATGGAACTTTGTTTTTATATACGATAAAAACAGCATGATTTTTATATGTACAATGGTGGACAGATTGGAAAATACCCACAATGGAATTTGCTCATAAGGCAAAGTTGTCAGCTTTGATTAAGTAAAAGATTATGATTAATTTCAGTGCTAATTGGAAACCCCTTTTGGACTTTTTGCATGAAACAGAAAAAAAATTATAATAGAATTTTTTTAAAAAAAATTGCTTTAACCTTAAAATGAGAAATCAATTGAAATTTGTATTTAAAATTGTGGTTGTAAAAAAAATGAAAATCATTTCTTTATATATTTTTTCTTCTAAACTTTTAGCTTTCTTCTCTCTTTCTTTACTTTTTTCTTTTTATTATCTTAATTATTAGTTTCTGTTCGTTTTTTATCTTTTACTGTAAAATATTAATAATAGTTATCTAAAATAGAGTAATATTTTCAAAACTGAATGTATTCTTGAAAATATTGGTCCTGAGTCCAGTTTAAAATCAGGCAAACATATGGCACATTTGGTGGATATTTATCAATACACAATTTATCCCATTGATTTACTTATTTAGCTTTTATATCTGAATAAGATCATATATAAAAATCACACGTATCTATTTTTCTGAGTTACAATTCCTAAACTTATTAGTGCTTGATTGTAGGCCAGATATTGATTTAACCAGTTTCTTGTAACAGAAAGCCAGTTAAAGTCACTTTTATTCATCAGTATTCTACAGGCAATTGTATCTCTACAAGAGTTATCAATATGTGCAGTGACTTTAAATTATATTCTTATAGATTGATTTAAAATGAAGTTAGACAGTGTGATGGGGATAGGCATATCCTCAGCTAGCACATCAATAGCTATTAGCCATGTCTCCTATTTCATGTTTCAGAGACACCAGGTCAATGAATTCCAGTTGCAAAAAGCAACAGTAAGAGTCAATTATTATTTTTATATGATATTCATGAACTCCCAAGGCCAAACTAGGATGCAAGATAGGCACTTGTTTTAATGTAGCAGGGTTCTCTTTATATTCTTGTTTAAGAATCTGTAGAGTAAATGCAATCATCACAATTCTTTCTGAAAAACAGAAGTCGGAAATCTGCAACTCATAGGTTATAAGAGTTCTCCAGCAAGGTTTAGTGTGTCTCTAGGAATCCTTCTTTATCTATTACTAAAACAGTCCAATCCTATTTGCTCTTCAATTTGGTGTCAAGCTATTTAGAAAAGGCTAATTGAAAGGTTACAAATCTAAAACGGCTAGTGCTAGAAAATAGAAATTGACCAACCAAAAATATTTAGAATGTCATTTAATTAATAGCTGAGGGTCAGTTTACATTTTAAATTCCATCTTTCTGATTTTTTCCCAATGTGCCTCATGAAGGCTAAATATTGCTTGCTTAGATATATAGCTGCTTTCGAACTTTCTGTCCATTTTTTTTCACTACTGTGCTGAAGATAATAATGGCAAAAGTCACTCTATCTCTCTTCTGCAGGAAGGTAGGAATATTTACATAGTACTATAAAATCTCTGCCAAAAGGATTTACTGATTTAATGTTGATTACTAATTTTAATTATTTTTGCACAGTGTGTGTTTACTTCTTGATTTTTTATTGTTGGTTTGCTCCATTCCTACTTAGTTGCCTTTTTGGCAACTCATCTATTTTTTGAACACCGCTACTGGCATGTCCCACAAGACTAAGACTAACTCTCAAATCAAAAGAATTTGTTCTCCTTGGCTGTACAGGCTTTTAGCATAGTCTTGCATGATCTATGAATCATAAGCATGCCAGTATCTGGGATTTAGAGGGAGATTTGGTGTAGGAGAGGGAACAAATTTTTAATTGAGGATGCATCCCATGAACAGCAGAACTGATTGGAACAGATGGCAAGCAGATTGGTCATTTTTTCTCCTGGGAAAATTTAAAAGAAGGTTTTAAAGAAAAAAGCATTTTAGAAATGCAGGAGAAGGATAGATGTGCATGATAGTTAAGGAATGTTGGTTTTATAACAAATGTTTAAGCAGTGATCAAAAAAGTATTGAAAAAGCTCCAGAAAGTGCTATAATATTTACAGATATCAGCTGTATATGAAGATAGTAACAAGAACCTATATGCATTAATTGCAGCCCTGCTTAACAAAAATCTGATTGACATTTTACAGGTATACTAAAACACTACAGGAACCTATGAAATTTGACTAGATACCAAGATAGGACATAAGGAATGGATATGCATATAATGGCTGTTGTTAACACTATGATTCTACCTTCAAAGCTCTGAAATGTTATCACTTGGACATAACCCAAATCGTAATGAATAAAGAAAGGAGTTATGAGTTACATGATCTGGAAGAGGTAAGCACAAGGATTTTAAACTGTGTAACAAGCATATGTCTTATAACATTGTATCTGTAGTTAAAAAACTAACCCCTTCATTGATGACATATTAATGGAACTTTAAGGTAGACTGCCTTCTAGGGTTGAATTAGAAATATATTTTGATAACGGACCATGTGTCCTTTGACAAAATTCTCACAGACATTTTTCCAACATTTTTCCTAATGAAAGATCTTTAAAAAAATTGTTTTGCAAAAGTCTGAATTTTGTGACATTGAAGACATATGTTAGAAAACATGCATTATATGAAATGTATGATAGTCTAGTAATTGTTCAGGATATTCCAATATATGGGGAAAACATACAGTTATGCTCAATCCAAAGGTTATGCCTTTGAGTGTGATTCCCCAAAATCATGGATATAAAGATATAGAACTAACTGTGGATTTTATGTGCAAAATATTTTTATGCACAGAGATTAATTGATTCTAGGTTTTGGAAGCATATTTTACTGAATGCTATTTAAGATAATCCTCAACCTTTCAGGTTGGCTTTTAAGAAATGGGTGAGAAGAACCTTAGAGAAGGAAAAATTACCTCCAGTGTAACACTACATAATCAGGGATGAGGAACTATTAACCATCTGGATCTTCCTGAACTATAACACCCTCAGCTTCCAGTTGAGTGAACAACATGGGAATGAAAAATGAAGCATGCTGATAACTATAGTTCAGAAACATATGGTGGATAAAGGTTCCCCACCTATCTTTGCAAAAGCTGGCATATAAAGATTCAGTGGTGAAATAATCTAATGCTTCCAAATTATTTTTTGCTATTGTGGGAATTACAGCATCAGACATTTTTAAGGTAAAAGGGAGGACTCATTAATACAAATAAATTTTCATGATAGTAATAAAATGGGCTAGTAATTCCAGAAATTAAAAGGTAAGTTTTAAAAAATTCCTTGATGTTGTCAGTCTAATAGCCCAGCCTGCTCATTACTTGAGATTTCTAATTTTATCATTAAAATAAAGCAAACATTAATCAGGCTAACCAACACTGCAAGTGCTGCATAAGATACTTAAGATATCACAATGCCACAAGCATGTTTAGAATCATACAATGAAAGGGAGGAATCTTGGAGATAATTTGTCCAAATCCTTGCTGCATTCAGGAATACACTATTATAGCATCCTTCAAAGCTGAAATCTCCTTCCTTATAATTTGAACCCACTGTTGTCTTCCAGAAGGCTTGGAAAAAATTTGTTCTATCTTCTTACATTATGATCCTTTAGATACTTAAATCAACTATCATGTTTCTTCCGTCTTCTTTGCAACTCGAACTACATTCAGATCTGGAAGTGTGCACAGTATCAAGTACGGATTAATACAAGTTCCAGTATATACATATTCCAATATTGCACTGCTGATTCTACTCCAGTTTTTTTTTCCTGATCCAGGAGTTCCTATTTCATAATGTAGCTGGTGGACTAGCACATTTGCCCTCTTTGCTTTTAAAATGTTCCATTTGTTCCCACTGGGCTTTTTAAAGTGCAAAAGAATGCTGCTGTTGCTCAGGCAACTCTATCCTGCTTCAGAGGGAAACATGTTTTCATAGTAAAAGAAGATTCTTGGTCATTTGTTATCTTTTCATAGAAATGACGAAGAAATTGTTTGTAATGTAGATAAATTAAGTGATAGCTAGTTTTAAGAAGAATATGGAACCAATATTTAATTGATATATATTGCTCATTGCTATTTCTCAAAATTCTATTGGCAAAAACAAAACTGACCTATTGAAATAAAAAAAAATCTGTGGCAGGGATAGTGAATCTACTAGTCTGTAGGATTTAGAGTTCCCCTTGTCCCATTAACAAAGCCAGTTTTTTTTCCTTACTATTTTCCTTACTGTCTTTTACAGAGGACATAATGGACAAATTGGTCTATAGTTTGCTTTATGCTCCTGGTGAATGCCTTTACCCATTGGGCAAATGGTACAGTAGCTAACCTACTTCATGGATAGTGAAACTGGAACTGATCACATCCTATCTCCTTCTGAACAGAGAAATGGATGATCTTAAGATTAGCACTTCTGCTGACCGGCAAAGCTTCTCTTGTCTAAGCTCATGCTAACGTAATCTAACATCATCAATGGGGATGGGGATGGGCATATGTGCATGCAAAGGGGGGGATGGGAGAAATAGAAGGAATCCAATCCTGATAATATGCAATTTGCTACTTTAATTCATATATCACAGTAGTCCCATATGAATATCCCTCTTGTGCAAGATAATTTCATGTTGGGCCTGGCCATACAGCTATCTTTGATTAGATTAATCACTATTGGTCAAGAGCCAATTGAAACAACATTTGGGCTTCAGGTCTTGCACATGTCAACAACTTCTGCATGTATGAAGTGTGTGAGAGTGTCAGAAGGAACTGATGTTTGCATATGAGCTGGATCTTAAACAAATGCTGATTCTAACATTTGATATAAATGTTATGATATAAATATAAAGAATAAAGTGCTTCCTTTGACCTATGCTAAAATTTAGAATAGGCAAACCTTTGAAATGTAATTAAATTATGTCTGAATTTGAGACCCTTAATGTTGAAAAATGTCATTAGTCTCACAGTTCTTTATTTTAATGGACCAGAAAGAAGAGTCACTTCTCACTCACATTAATTTCTACGAATCTATTTTTATGTTTTCTGATACTGGTATCTCGATTTAATTTATTTACTTTCTATTTATTTTGTCTCTTAATTCATACTCCTGCTGAATGTGATCAAAATATATGAGGGCTTAGATTCTCACTGCATTGCCATACTTGCCTAATCAAATTTACTTTGCTTAAATTGTTTTGTGCTGCCACTATCCACTAGAATCCTGCCAACCAAAAACAAGATGCTACATTTTTATTGGCTATTCACTGAGGAGATTAAAAATAACTGGGCTCACTTCAATTCATGTCAGAGAAATGGAGCGGAATAATTCTTTATCCCTTCTTAGAGATCAACTATCTGCAAATTTAAATCATTTAAAATGAGTCCAGTCTATCAGTTCTGCTGTACTTGGTAGAGGAACTGTTTGATCAATCGATATGATTACAGAGGAAAAATTACAGTATATGTCTCTACGGTGGCCATTAAATTAGCCTAAAAGGGAGGACTGTGGTGAGGAATGATGTTATTTACCAGTAAACCTATCTCCAACTTTAAAAAAAGATCTTTAAGTAACAAAGAATAATGTGATATTTTCACTCACTAACTCTTGGTCAGTACAGGATGTTCTAAAGCATTTCTATCAGATAGATGTTCAGGTTCTGACAACTTCTAGTGAGTGAGTGCATACTATTCTTGAGGCAGACTGTTCTGTATGTTGACATTTCTTATTATCTGGAAAATCCTCCAAATATATAACTTAAATCTACTTCCCTCAAATTCAGTTCCCTGGGTGTGTTCCTGCCTTTTGGGACAACAGAGACTAAGCCTACTCACTGCTCTGTATGACAACTACTTAGATATCTGAAGGTCACTGTCTAATCTCCCACTTCTCTTCTGTTTTGCAGACTAGATATACCAGTTCCTTTCATTATTCTTCATACAACTTTTTTTCGAGTCCACTCACTATTTTGGGTATCCTTCTTCTGAACTCATTCTAATGTCACTTGTTTTAATACACTGCAGTGCCAGGAAGTGAGGACCAGAATAGAATAGAATAGAATAGGACCGATATTTCCTATGATCTGGGCTCTGTGTGCCTGTAAATACATTCCCGAAAAGTATTTGCCTTTTTAATGGGCTGTTGACTTATGGTCCACATAAAAACTTTCAGGACACTCGAATCTGTTTCACTTGTACTGCTGCTGTGCACTGCTTCCCCATTCTGTATTTGCGCCTTTCATTGGGCACAATTGTAGCACTATTTCAACATTTTTCATTTCTCTATTAAAATTTATTTGCCACCATAGATTGTATCATGTTTAGTTCAGCCACTGTTCAAGCCTCTCTAGCTTGTTCTTAGCCTTTTTGTTCCAACATATTAGCCAGTCCTGCTAATTTTGTGTCATCACAAATCTGAACAATGAACCCCTTGGCCCCTTTATCTAGTCCATTAATAAAAAGGTTGAATTCTGGAGGGCCCAGAAATACCACTTATACTACTCTACAAGCTCTTTATGAACACTTTCAGGGTGCAGACTTTCAACTATATTTGAATCTATAGTACCGTTATATCATATAGCCTATATTGTTTCATTTTATCACTGATGAGTCATGAAAGTCTCTGCTTAATGCTATCTGATATCAAGGCATACTAGGTCCATAGCATTCCTCTGATCTATTAAAATAGTGATTCTGTCAAAAAAGAGTATAAAGTTAAAACACATGCTGTTTAATTGGATTTATTTTAATTAGCTATGAGTTTGATTTGTCAGTCCTGAACTGCAATTCTTTTTCTTCATAGTGGTATGATGAACAGGTAGGGCATTTTCTTTCTGAGAAAAGACAGCGATGGGGGTGGGAAATCAAAACATTCTATCATCTCACCATCACCTACCACCAATTCACTCTTTTTGTCTCGCAACACTATTTTCTTTTGTTTCTCAGATACCGGAAAAAACCTTTTCCATCAATTGTGATTGGGGCCTTTTTCACAGGCCTCAGCTTAGCCTGAACTTTATCATTTTTGACACAAACTTACAGCTTTGTACTTTTCTTTGGTTGCACACTTCTTCTTCCATTACATGTCACTTTTACTTTTCACTTTTTTGTAAACTGTGTATATCCACACTGGTCTATTCAGAAGTCTCCCATTTTTTTTTCTAGTAGGGATTGTTTGTGATTGTGATCTGATCTAATTTTCAGGCTTTCCGTACTTCCCAGATACTTTTCTCCTTCAGGATTTCAAACTTCTGTATCTCACCTATCTCCCACCTAAGTTTATAAAAACCTGCTCTTCTATAATCTCATTCTCTCTATTCCTTCTCCCTTTGATATCATTTTGTTACAAGGTCTCAGTCATCCTCAGTTCTTCAATCAATCAATCAATCAATTTCTTCCAGGTGTTAGCAGATTTCTTTATTTTTTTTCTTCTACTGTCTGATACATGAAATTGTAGCAAAAGAATACAGAAATTTGTTAGACTTATAGCAGATTTAGACTTAGATTTCTAGCAGGTGTCAGATTAGTGAAAACCACCAATTATCACTATTGGATGGTTCTTTGGACATTTGGTTATCTGACACAGACAGCTTCATTTATTAGCCTCAGCTGTCTTTCTATAATAATATCAAATGTTTGCTTTGACAGAAAAAAAAGTAGGGCTTAGATGCTTGCCTCATTTGATTTGCCTTACCATTTCTTTCCTGCACTACCTTATCACCATGCAGACTTCTTGGAGACTAGCCAAGTCAATTTTGCACCCATGTAAATTCTTAGCTCAGCAGAATAAGACCACCTGGTCTCAGCTGTAAAAATCTAGCTACTAGATGTCAACAAAGATATACACAGAATTCTAGCTCATCCAGGTTTTTGTAAGACACCACTTCAGAAGGAAAGATAGAAGCTGTAAAGCCCCCCCCAAAAAAACCCAAAACAAACAAACCACACAATCAAACAAACAAATCTGAGTCCATCAGAATATGGAGGTAGACAAAGACAACTTTTAAAAATCTAGATTGCTGATCATTCTAAAATCACTGCACTCCTTCCTACCACAAATATAATCTTCAAATAGTTGTGTGAATTGGTCCTTTTTCCATCTTTCATAAGGAATTTTGTGTGCAACACAGACTGACAGAAAGAATGGGAGAGCATAGCTTCTATGAACTTCCATGAACCTAGCCTGATTTAAGGAAATACATTTTGCCATCAGGGTTAAAGACTCAATTGGGACCATAGCCTTTGATCCTGAGTGAGAACTGCATTGATTTTTAGGGAACAAAACATCTTAAAATAGATTTGGGGAAAACAAATTGAATTAAAAAGTACCAGGGATATTGTGCTATGGCATTATAAAATGGTTATCAGACAACTGTAAAATAAGTCAAGGACTACTGTATTATTTATTACTTAACCATGGAAGAACTGAAAAAAGAAAAAAATGTAAAACAATTGTTGACATATTTAATTTTTAAAACTTATTGTTTATTTTGTCATTACAATATGCAATTACAAACTGAAAAATGTATTATGAGCATACATTATATACACATATAGATATTTCACAATGCAGTTATCAAAGGCAAAAAGATAATATAAATATAAAAATATTAATGCAGTTTTAAACAAAAATTGGAGTGTATCTTGGGATATGAAAATTTGGGTAAAAGAAATGATTGTTCTTTTTTCATGTATTCATTTACCTTCATGTTTGTGAATGAAACAAAAGCAGAGTTATAATATCCTGCCCCTCAGAGATATAGAAATTAAAAGTGAGAGCAGAGTTAGATAACCCTTTCATTAATCCTACTCAAATGCTAAAATCAGACTTTTCAAACCAGCCTATGGGTCCAAATCAAAGGAATATTATTCAGAGAGAAAAGTCAGGCTAGAGATGTAGTCATGGTCCAGCTAAAGACTGGTATATCTAGGGAACCAGTTTATAGAATCAAGACCCAAAGTGAGACTGTAAAGGTCATCTGAAAGGACACTTTTTCAGCAACTTTCATCTCTGCCACTTCATAAAAAGCTCCTAGCAATCAGTTCTTCCCAGGCTCAGCTGGCTCTCATTATGTTTTGACTCTGCAAACAGGTGCTCCTTTCTCAGAAACAACAATGTTCTCTTCATCATTGTTGATAATGACATTTCAGGCTCAGAGATAATATATATATGAGAGGAATAAGGAAATCTCTATCTTTCTCACACAAATATATGAAAAAAACTGTCCTTTGGGGGGGGTTGTTCTGCACTAGAATAGTTGAATGGAATAAAACTGTAGCGTAGTGTCTACAGAATGTAAAATGTTCCTTCAAACATGGAAACAACTAAACATGCTTAACTTCCACAGAACATGGTACATTCTACTCTTTTGAAGATGCTTAATGTGACATTGCATCCCAGAGTTGTCCAGAGTTCCCACATTCACATTGCTGAAGGATGTGCAAGAGAGCTGAAAGATGAACAAATGACAAGCTCACAGGAGAGAAAATATATTATTTGGGGTCGTTAGTCATACATTTTGTATCATATTCTGGCCTTAAAGAATAATTTAGAAATATCCATGAGGTGTGCAGTTTAAGATGAGAAAGTAAGACTGCAGGGAACTAAGTTCAACTCTACCCTCAGTCTTGGAGAGTGAACTAATCATTCTCTCTCACCACAACTTACTCACAGGGTTGCTGTTGTGGAAATAAAAATAAAAATAAAGGGAGATCTCCATCCAGTCTTGTACTCCTGGAGGAAAAGCAGAATAAAAAAATCTAACAATTTTTTAAAATAAAATCAATGTGCAAAGTAAACCTTTGAATTCTTTAACTTTATTAAAATGTTACTTTGAATCATAACTCCTCCTCCTCCTCACTAATCTTCATTTTGTAATGGTAATGTATCTTTTAAACATTTTTTTCACAGTTTTAAGTCCTTCCCCTAAACTGGAAGACAGATAAAAAGAAAGTGCTATTCATTATATACTTTAATAAGGAATTTCTATACAAAGAAGAAGAAGAAACAAGAGAAAGGACAAATGATGACAAATCATTCAATTCTGGATTCCTTTTTTTAACATATACATTAAATCTTGAAAAGTTTTATATACATTTTTTCAAGCATATAATTTTTGCAATTATATAATTATTTTTATGACTATGTGCGGTTATTATTTATTTCTTATTATTCCTGAACAGCATTGATAAATGCAAATAACTTTACTGTACCTCTTTTAAAATGCAATAGTATATCAGAGCAAGTGCAAAAAAAGACAATTGGCCTATGTTCTCATGAGACCTCATCATATTGGTGTATTCTTCTTTTCTTTTTTATTGTTTATTTTATGGGTTTATTATGTTACTTCTGTTTTGTTTACACTGTTTTCCTTTCTTCTTTTTTATTGTTGTAAGTCTCCTAAAGTAGCCTCTTGGTGAGATAGGCGGCAAATAAATTTAACAATAAATAAATAAATAAACTTTATATTTGAAGTCTAACATTATAAGACTTAATTATAAGCCTCATTACTTTGAAATGGCAGTGGAAATGGACATAGTTTTATAAGTGCATATATATTTTCAAGTCTTTATGCCTTTAGCAACTGAAATCATTAAACTAAGACTGTGGCTTAATCACTGAAGGTAAAAACATGTTTCACTGCTTATTCTCTAAAGTAGTAAAGTATTATCTTTGCAGAGAAACCAATGCGCCAAGTTTGACTTAAATCACAAATCCAGGTTTTGCTCTTTTTTAAAAAAAAGCTATTAATATTTTGTGAAAAATCAAACTTTTGATATTGTATGCAAGTCGCATCTTCAACATATCTGCAGATCTTTCTTAACTAAGCAGTTCACCCAGTCCATTTCTTCCACATACAATATTTTAATATTTGAAATAGTTTTTTTGTTTAAAGAATGAAATTGCTTTTGTATCTTGGCATGAGCTATCCTTGAGAAGTTTAATCAGAATTTGTCTTTGTATTTTACGTCCTTTGTATGTGCACTGCCTGTTATTATTCAAATATTTAATAAGGCAAAAGAAGAATCTTCAGAGTCAAATACCAGACAGAAGTTCAGGCAAAAACTGTTGACCATGAAAGTTTGAAGTATTATGATTTATTATTACTGTATGATTTTTCTAAAATGTGTATTAAAGGAATGTATAATCTAATTCTAGTCTACTGGGCACATTGGATTAAGTGTTTAAACTGTACATTATCCCAATTGGAAAACCCAAAGAAATTGAAATCTGCCAGCATATTCCACAGTTCTTGCAGAATGGTATCCCAAGAATTCTAGTGAAAGCCAGTTATCTTTGAAATCTAAGCAATTGTTTGGCATATGGATACCAATAAAAAAATACAACTTGGAAATGAATAAACCATCACTTCCCAGAAAGTGCAATGCCATTCTAAAATGTTTTAATGTTTTGCCATCAGTGGGCGAGGCGTCGGCGGCAGCTCAGGAGTTCTTGGCTTCCATGACGGCCTTGGACTTGACCCAATTAGTACGTGCCCCCACTCACATAGGAGGGCACACACTAGATCTAATTTTTGTCTCCGGTCAGTGGCAAAATGATCTGGAAACAGGGGAGGTAATTACTGAGCCTCTGTCATGGTCAGATCATCT
>NW_015386651.1:217746-279998 GCF_001527695.2 Protobothrops mucrosquamatus | reverse complement strand
ATTATTATTATTATTATTATTATTGATTCATTGGATTTTAAAGTTGAAGGAGACTTCTGCTATGAGATCCAAACCTTCGTTCCGGGTAAAAACTAAAGCTGAATATCAACAATAACTTACTTCTATCTTAAGGCTATCAGTGAAGGGAATGTTCTGCTTTGGTTCCATTGTTAAATGACTTTAGCATTTAAAAATTGATCCTAATCCAACTAAGCCTATCGTCCCCTAACGTCCTGTTTGAACTACCCTGTTCAATGCCTGTCCAGTGAGAGTTTAGTATGATGATGCTATATACGAACTTTTTCTTACTTGCATCTAACTGCCACCCAAACATAATCCCCAAACCTATTTTTAATGTTATAGACTCAGGCTATAAGGCTTGATGAAGGACGTGTTCTGAGTGACATATGGGAATTAGTTATTACCTGTTTGTCATAGGACTATAACAAAACACTGGAGGTGTTTGGGATTTCTAATTACCGGTAATACTTTAATCACTTGTATAAAGTTAGCTTACACTTCTTTAACTAAAAAATAAACTCCTAAGCAGAAAAGGATGTCTCAACAATACTTTAAGAAATGAAGCCCATATGGTTCATTGTGCTATAGGGAAAGCAATTAGATCAGCACTGATAGCATTCCTTTAGGCTGACTCAATGTTTTCATTATAAACTTAATTTTAAAGTTGTTTAAAATTTGGCTGTAAAAACATTCCTCAGGCTAAATTTTCACAGTGGGGACTTCACATGAATACAAGTCGTTTATTTAAAAGAAGATGGTGGGACACTGCTGCTAATTTTTTTAATATTTTTGCTTTTCAAATGGCCTGAAGAAGAAAAGTTAGTAAATAGATATAAACTGGATATAAATGACTAAGGTAGAACAACCAAGGGCAGGATGCTTATGTTATATTCAGAGGTACTGTGAAATTTGGAGGCATATTAGGCAGTGGATGCCTTCAAGGCTCATTTCTGCAGCTGTTTTATCTATTTCTGAAACAACTTCACCGCTGCTCTATTTTTACCTGGTGCTTACTGTCCAAAAAGGAATAGCAGCACAATGTTTTCTTCCTTATTTTCCATGATGCTTTTTGGGAGGCTGGAAGGGGGTAATGATTTTGATCACTCATTCTAAGAATGAGTGGTTAAACAATAGGTGCTATTTTAAAAGAGATTTTTTCCAAATGTAAAACATTGTGTATCTGAATTAATCAAATCATGATCTTGAGAGTGTCAATGTGGTATATGGTAGGGTGGCAAGGCAGTGAATTTCATGGCATTGTAATATACTCACTGATCCTCTGGCCCTACATGCTGCATTTGATTGGTTACGCTAAAAATTAAAAGAATATTTTCTTTCAGATGGTGAGCACAACACAACCTTTACTGGATGATTAGCACAACAACATTTCATTGCTGGCTGGCTGTATGGATCATTTTTAAGGCCTTCTCAGACTTACATCCTATAATTCAACATGAATACAGCAGAATTTATTATTGTCAAAGACCTACAGTAATTAGTATTTCAATAGCCATTGGATCAGCATTACTTCAGTATGACAGTGGCAGATAATATCTTTGCACCACATCTCAGAAAAGAAAAATAGTATGGGTTACCCTTATGTTAAGTACTCCTCAGAAAGCCAAAATAACAGCCTTGTTATCTATGATGAATATCCTAAAACCTAGCTCTCTACTACCAATCCAATGTACTTCTCTTGAGGCCTGTCACGCTTTATTTTTTTAAAAAAAAATTCTTTTCTTAAAGCAAGCTAATATATTACAAAGCAAAGCATCAATTCCAAGCAAAATTGGCATTTCCAACTATAAATTAGGATATACATTGTCCCCAGAGACATTGTTAGAAAATAAAATACTTCAGCCCAGTAATTAAAATGTTTTGGGAGACTAGGAATTATGGGGAGCAACTTACTTCCTGTTAAAAAGATATTTTGTCTGATTGACTATTTATCAGGACAGACATTTGCTGAGATGACTGTTAAATGCTCTCAGAATTCCAATAGTGACAACTGACTCTCACAATATTGGACTTAAGGTAAAACTTGTGTTTTTAAGAATTTCCCCTGAACTAGTATAAAATAGAGCAACCCAAAGATGAAAAATCACTTTGACTCTATCCTAAAATTCAAGAGATATATTTTGTGTAGAGTTGTACATTATTAATATTATTTCTAAGGAAAGATTACTCTTATTTCTGGAGAAATAAAGATGGACCAAACATTAATTATATTTGTATCTGTCACTGAAAACCTAGGCAGAACAAACTGATGGGCTGATGTTTTTGTTTATTTCAGTTTACATGCTAATCTGAGCAAATCTAGATTTCCTATCTAGGTAGATCTGAGGAAATGCAAGTGTCTGTTTTATAATTGTGCTCTCTTAAAATTGATGGGCATCTGGCAATCCCATGCTCTTAGGCAAGTAGAACAGAATATCACATAGCCTATTTCTTTTTTCAGAGAACTCCAGAAAAACTGCAAGCCAATAGAAACTTCAGATTACTATTTTCATAGAAGCTACAAACACAGTTTCCTCCTTCACCCAGCTTTTAAGAAATTCTTAAAGAGTTATAATGAAAAGACAATTATAGCAGTAAGGTTCCAGACAAGAAAGTCAGGAGGAAAAATCACAGGATGTTACAGTACTGGGATCTGTGGAGTCCTTGGTGCTCTCTGAACTTGGTTGTTTGCATTGATGATATTACTGGTGATGTAATTACCTGACTAAGGTAATGAAATGTTTGCAAGCAAACAACTGACCTCAGAGAGCATTAAGGATTCTATATTTATCCCCAAGGTTCATATATTCTCTTTTCAGTTTTGAGTCTTTTGTAATTTTGTGACATATATTTTAATTTTTGAACCCTCTCTTCAGGCTGGAGAAAGGATTTCTGCTTTCAGACTGGAATCTATCCATACTATAATATCAATCACTTTGAAGTGAACATTTTTGCTTACTTTTTTCTCTGTTTTCTCTGAGTTAGGAAACAAAGCTCATCATTCAAGATACTGTTTTATCCAACATTTTTAGGATTCTTTTACAATCACCTCAGTATTCAAATTTTCAAAGCTTCCATTGTTGATTCTACCCCGCCCCCTTGATTTTATTCAAAGCCAGTCTTTCTCATGCAAATCCTGTTGCTAATTCTTAATTTCTCAGCCTGAGACCTGAGATTTGTAGAGATCACATTTATTTTGTGGCTTCATTTAATGCATCTTTTTAAAATTTAAATTATTAATTTTACCCATCTTAAAAAAATTAATGACTTCCTCTTCTGCAGCATCTTGAATACAAAGCTACTAGATGTCTATATGCTTTGTTCTATATATATATAAAAGACTTCTCTTTCCCATATTTGGGCCGACAGGGTGCTCTAAAAAGAAAAAAGCATTCATATATATATATATATATTTCCATTTGGGAGAGTTGAATACATATTATCTCTACTAGGACTGTTGGGTTTGGCTCACTTATCCCAAAACCTATTAAAAATGTATATAACCAGACTGCCTCCTAGCATACGTATGGCAAATAAATACTGTGTTTCAGTGGTTGAAGAGCAGCAATTAACTCCTTTTTATTTGTCCAAATAATCATATCATCCTTATACAGGAACAGCAGTCTGTTTCTAGCGATACATTTTGTTCTGTCTCCAGTCCAATTTATGTAGCCAGGAGTCTAGGATTGCTGCTGGTTTTTTGTGATCTAAGTATGCATAGCATTTTCTGAAAATATATAATTTGGAAACTGAATATTTTTTCATATAAGCTTGATAAGGTTTTCCATTTTTTTCTTGATCTAAGTTTTTCTTGATCTTCGCATATGTTCTCTTCTTTTGTCTCTTTCCCATTTCTGTAGTTTTCTCTAGCACAAAGGAAATTCTTGAGAATTTATCTTGAATGATCAATGGGACTATTCTGGTCCTCTCAATTTTTCTATGGGCCAAAACTGGTTCCATTTCTGAAATGCGTGTTGCCCTCCTTACCAATGGTTTTAGAGACTCATTCTTTATTTCTTTTTGATGGACATCTTTTCATTTTTATTTTAGTCATTGGAGCTCATAACACTATTAACGTTTGAAGTGTTCTGTGTGTGCATATTTTAAGATTCATGATCTCAGGAATACTTTCACTCATAGAAAGGTCCATTCAACCTCCTACAAATATTGATTCAGTTTAATATTTGTCTCCTTTTACTACTATTCAGATATAAAGAGTGTGCCTTTTTTATTTCTGTTTTTTATTTATTTAGCTTGATTCTCAACTTAATCCCACATGCATCAAATCATTTAAATAAAAGATGACCCAAAGGATATAGTTTCTTTCATTTAACCAAAAACAAAGGAAATTACATACAGTCTATTATTACTCTAACAAAGAATCTGTCAATAACTGACTGCAACTATTGTTTAAATCAAAAGCTGCCAATTTCATCATTGTTTCGAAGCTCATCCCCTGTTTATCTCTTATCTTTCAAAGAGTGCAACCTAAAAAAATAAGAGTATGAACAAACTTGTCTTTAAGCAGTCATTCCTTCATGAAATAACATTTAAAAGTCAGATAAAACTTAGATGATTCCTTCTAAAAATTGTTAAATTAATGGAGGTCCAGTGTAAAACTCTATGCATAATATAGCAAATATATAAAATATCTAACATGACAATGCACTCTAACATTTATCTTGTTGCTTAATCTGAAATGTATTCCTGAGTCTACTAAATACAGGGAAAATCAGCAAACTTCCAGATACGGTAGGTCATACACCTAAGGAGAGATAAGCTTATAAGGGTATCTTTAGTTTGTATAAATATTTTTATTCAGATCATTATCTGTAACATCCTTTCATTTCATTTCTTTTCCTTTCCTTTTCTTTCCCTTCTCTTCCCTCCCCTTTCTGGCAATGTTGAATCAGCAGTAATTGATATCAATATTTTTTTTTAAAAAAATCTCATTCCATCTTTCTCCATCATTCTAGTGTGCTGATCAGAGATTGGGACATCATTTTCCAAAGGGTTGTCACCATTATTTTGATATAGTGTGCTTAGAAAACTGTACTTCAGTAATTCAAGAGGGACATTTTAGCTATAGCTTGATTTTTTTTAAAAAAAGTAATAGTAGTAGTAGTAGATGTAGATTCCAATTTGTTATGTAGCCACACAATTATTGAGGAAATGAGGTATTTAGGAGTTATTTTAAAAGGTCTTACCTTAACATACAAGCAAGTTTAGGCTATGTCAAAAAACTCCACACTTTGATTTTGTCCTTGTGAAATTGTTTCCCTACTTGACTAGCTCAAATTTTAGTATAAAATTAAAAGAAAAACTTTTTTTTCTGTACAGACAGATACAATGAAGATAGGCAAATCACAAAGCTGATTCTGTCAGGTTGTTTGCTTTTGTTTTGTTTTGTTTTGTTACATTTGCCGTCACAAAACTGTGTGTATATATGGCTATACATGCCAAGACTTTCTTTCTACAATCGTATCCTCACAGATGTCAAATGGAGGGCAACATCACACGTCAGGCTGCAGAGCTATTCGCTGTGGAAGTAGTGTAAACTGTTTTGTAACCCTGTGGTTGTCAGTCTGAATATTTGACAAAACTGGATATGAACTTCACAAGGTCATTTGGAATATGCATGACACAAGGCTTTTGGTATTAAGCTAAAATTATATAAGATAAAAATAGCAATAAGTAAAGTTCTCTGAAAGACAGAATTGATTAATCCAAAATGAAACTGATCATAGCTCATCAGGGACTGGCTGGAATGACAGCATATTGATATAAAAATTCCAGGGTTTAAAATCTAATTGAAGTATCTCCCTAATCTCTCTGTGGCACATTTCTCATTGTTCCTCTGAAGCAATGGTGGCACCCTGTGGTCAGAAACAGAGGAGCCATTCCAGAAGAAGGGGATGAGTTTACTCATGCTGTGTATTTAGAATGTAAGGAATGGGAAAATTATATGCTGAAATTATACTACACATTGAAATGAGTGGCTTCATTCAAAAAAGACAATTATCTGCTGGATTATAATAAAATTGGGATATCTGTTTTCCATTTGTACATGTCTATAAACTGATTTAAGTATAACAAATAACATATTTCTCCCTCTTTTTAATTTCTCTTATAAAAAGGCCATTGTGTTTTCAGAATTACCTCTAGATTTCTTTTGCTGGTGTTTTAAGCTGACTTTATTATCAAAGTAGCCAATATCACTAGCTGTAATTTTTGTAAGCATATTTCTCTACAGCCATGGTCCCTATTCTTATAACTCATCTTGTTTGTCTTTGTTAACCCAATCATGTTGTACTTTTTCTTTTTGCCATGAAATTGGCAATGATGAAAAAAAGCAGAATAATTATCTGGCATAAAACTAGTCAAAATAATTCTTCTCATAAGAAATGATGAAAGTTCTATGTCTTTTCTGAATTAGTTTTTCATAGATTCTTGACTCCAAATTAATAATAAAATGTGAAGTAGCATGAATATGTCCATTTTAATATAACTTTAGAAGATGGACATGTATTAGCTATAAAAATATAGCTAGGCTAGCCTGTAATTTTAATGCAATATGTTACTGCTTCACTAAGGGACACATTCAAGGGAATATATATACAATGATCATGTCTGAGACAATTAGAAGCAGAAAGATGAACTATCTGAATGATGTATCTCTGTGAAAAGATTCAGTAATCCTTGATCTGTTGAAGGATCTATTTTGTGTCATACTAAATTATCCATATCAATTCCATTTTTAATCCAAACATACTGCAGATCTCTTAATTTAGTACTATTTATTTATCAAATTTAGATACCACCAATCTCACTGTCAGACATATTATATTATTATAAGCAAACTATGTCCTTGACTGTAATTATACAAATGCTTTGCTAAATAAATTTGTGCCATTTTATGCCATTTTATGATAATTTATTTAAATGCATTTTAAAAACAGTATTTAAAAATATTATATAATAATAATTTGTTTTTTGCTTCTATAAGATGATAAATGCATATATGAATAAAAAATTATTCATGATGTAAGAACAATAATAATAGTAATTCATTAACAACTTGCAAATATTAAAAAATATTAAAACAACTCAAAATCTAGTGACCATTATAAATGTAGGTATTAGAACAATTGTAAAGCATACAAAGTATAATTAGTGATGCATTATACAGTTGTGACTTCATTATTTGTTCTCATATTTCCAATACTTATGAGCCTAATAATTATTGTATGAACAATATCCTGGCATTAATTATTACACTTAACCAATTTGTCATATATCTTAGTAAAAACAGGCATGTATGCACTGCCAACTTTTACAACCCTATAATTAAAATGAGGGGAAAGATTTATAGAAGGATAATTCTGATACTGTATATTAGGAATAGTAATTGAGACTTTTAACAAAATGGTAAATGATATTTTTTTCCAAATTAGACAAATCTGGAGAATATTACACTTATATATACACATATATAAAACAGGACATGTTTTACATAGGCTAAAACACTGAGCACTAATAACACCCATAAAAAGCATATAGAAAAGAGGCATAAAATAACAAATGAAAAGAAACCAATCACAATGAATTAACAAACAACTTCATGGGCTCAGTTAATTTCTCAACTTCATTCCTAGGAAACAACCAGGTCTTTAAAATTTTCCATAAGGCCAGCAGGATATAAACCATAATCTTGGTGGTTTGGATTTTACAAAAAAGCTGAAATCAATGCAAGCCTGGTGGGTGGTGAGCATTGATCTTATTGCACAGTTTAGGTGTTTGTCAAGGATACTGTTTACACTGAAATAAAATAGAAAAACCAGTGGCTAGAAAAGTCTTTTTTTGTTCAGAGTTCTAACAATTCTGCCAGTTATTTGGACATCAACTATAGCACTGAAAGTACCCTTTCTTTGTCAGTATTGAGACTGATATTTTTTGTTGGTACTTTTAAAATACCTTTAGTAAGTGATAGTAAGTAGTAAGCAAAGTGCCTATTGAGCACTATAAACATTACATGCAGTATGAATTATTTTAAAAGGAAGATATAGACTAGATATAATTCACAGAATTAACATGCGTATTGAATAGACTCAACTGTAGATACATCAGAGTAAATCTATAATAATTTTACTGAAAGAATTTGTATTTCAGAAAATGGGATTTTTAAAAAAAAAAAAATTAAGGGACATTAGGACCAGGGTGGATGACCTATGGCAGTGCAGATATTGTTAAATTACAACACTTAGCATCTCTAGGAAGCATATCCAATGCCAAAGGATGCTAGGAGTTTATTTTATTATTAGATTTATATTTCACATTTCTTCCTGGAGTACAAGGTGCAGATTAATCCTGCCTTCTATTTTTCTCCACGATAACCCAGTGAAGTAGATTAAACTGTTCTACTTCAGCAAACTCTGAAGTATCACTGGTTTCTTCCTTTGAAGATATAGTATGATTGACTTTTCTTCTTGATTGCCAGAAAGCACTTTGCATTTAAAAGTTTTACTATTAGCTTCAATATCTGGTGTGATCGCAGGCACATCCAAGACTGTCAGACATAAAAGACCAGGACCAGATGTGAAGTTCCAATTAAACTGATTAATTACTACTCATGCCTATGCACAGTACTCGACTCAACTAAGGATTCACAATAGTTTGGCATGCTGTAGATAAGGGTCAAGGGAATTCAAGAGGCGTTGAACTTAGTCCATTTGTTGCTATGAAGACTCTAGGCTGATTCTTCTTTTGACTGTCCCCCCCAGGTTCTTCCGCTCCTTCTTCTACAGAGACTTAACTAAGCAAAGGTGCTTTTTCAAGAGACAACTGGACTTTCTTTGTTTTTCCTTCAGAACTGAAGAAGCTTCTTGGATGAGAAGCAAAATATCTGCAAGGAAAAACAAAGGAAGTCCAGTTGCCTCTTAAAAAAGCACATTTGGGACAAACGTGATCCAAATTTGCAGACGACACCAAGCTGGCAGGAATAGCCAACACTCCACAAGACAGGCTTAGGATACAGGAGGATCTGGACAGACTTGAACACTTGAAAAACCAAATGTACAAGTATTGTATAGGGGGTACCTTGCTCAATAGTAGTAACTGTGAGAAGGACCTCGGAGTCCTAGTGGACAATCACTTAAATATGAGCCAGCAGTGTGCTGCAGCTGCCAAAAAGGCCAACACAGTGCTGGGCTGCATTAACAGAGGGATCACGTGAAGTATTAATACCACTTTACAATGCTTTGGTAAGGCCACACTTGGAATACTGCATCCAGTTTTGGTCACCATGATGTAAAAAATATGTTGAGACTCTAGAAAGAGTACGGAGAAGAGCAACAAAGATGATTAGGGGACTGGAGGCTAAAGCATATAAGGAAAGGTTGCTGGAATTGGGTATGTCTAGTTTAATGAAGAGAAGGACGAGGGGGGACATGATAGCAGTGTTCCAATATCTCAGGGGCTGCCACAAAGAAGAGGGAGTGAAGCTATTCTCCAAGGCGCCTGAAGGCAGGACAAGAAGCAATGGATGGAAACTAATCAAGGAGAGAAGCAACCTAGAACTAAGGAGAAACTTTCTGACAGTTAGAACAATTAACCAGTGGAACAACCTGCCTCCAGAAGTGGTGAATGCTCCAACACTGGAAGTTTTTAAGAAGAGACTGGACAGACATTTGTCTGAAATGGTATAGGGTTTCCTGCCTGAGCAGGGGGTTGGACTAGATGACCTCCAAGGTCCCTTCCAACTTTTTATTATTATTATTATTATTATTATTATTATTATTATTATTATTATTATTATTATTATTATTATTATTATTATTATTATTATTATTACTGAGACTCTCCATAGATACATACCTAAAAAACATGGACCTTTCCTGCTTTGACTTTGCTTGTGAGAAGCAGGCAGAGAAAGTCATAAATCTCAATCACATGGACATAGGATGGTGCAATCATTGTAAGTATGAACCAGTTGCAAATACCAAGATCTCAGTCACATGACTGCAGAAGTGCTAGAACAGCTGGAACTCAAGGACTGGTCAAAACCACCACTGATTGAGCACCATCATAACTCTGAATGGTTACTGACTGTATGATCATTAATTGAGGACTACTTGGTTCAAGTGGTCAGAACTCTAGTTCTCCATCCCTTTCAATTTATGACTTTCCTTTACTATTTTCAAAGAAAGGGAAAAATGTTTTGTCTTCTTCGGAAATCCCAAAGTATCCATTATCCTGGTATAATTTCATTTGTTCAGTTAATAAAACATTTGCAATTAAAATACAAATCAGATTGGAATAAATATAAGCCAGAAGTGTGTTGCAGCAGCCAGAAAAGCTAATACAATCCTGGGTTGTATAAACAGAGGCATAGAATCAAGATCACATGAAGTATTAGTATCACTTTATAAAACCCTAGTAAGACCACACTGCAACCAAATTTGGTCACCATATACAAAAAATATGTTGAGACTTTGGAAAAAGTTCAGGGAAGAGCAATTAAGATGATCAAACGCCTGGAGACTAAAACATATGAAGAATGGCTGCAGGGCTTGTGTTTGGCTAGTCTAAAGAAAAGAAGAAATAGATGTGACATGATAGCAGTATTCCAGTATTTGAGGGGCTGTCACAAAGAAGAGGGGGTCAAATTATTCTCCAAAGCACCAGAGGGCAGGATGGTTGGAAACTGACCAAAGAGAGAAGCAATTAAGGATAAACTTCCTAATAGTGAGGACAATTAACCAATGGAACAGCTTGCCTTCAGAAATCATGGGTACTCCATCCCTGGAGGTGTTTAAGAAGAGACTAGACAGTCACTTGTTTGAAATGGTATAGGTTCTCCTGCTTAAGCAGGGTGCTGGACTAGATCTCCAAAGTCCCTTCCAGCTCTATTCTATTCTAAATATACACATTTTAATACAGTTTCTTTTATATTGGAGTGATAGGTTTCATTTAAATTTCACTGCTTTCTTCACTGCTAATACTGTTAGCTTCACAAATTGATAATGTTGCAAAACTCACTGGGAACTGACAATTGTCCTTTCTTACCTGACTTGTTCTGATGCAAGCTCAGCTTCATTGGCAGTATTCAGTATGTCGTTCTGATATTACTTAATATCCAGCTCTCAAAATAGACATTTCTAATTTGTATCATTTACAATAACATCTGAACTGCACTGAGTACATCCCCTAAAGTGCCTATTGTAGCCTATTCTGACCACAGATGAAACCATGTGTGACCTCAAAATGTTCAAATGATAACAGGATTTCACAATGGAAATGCATACAGAATATATCTGTAGGCATCATGGACCATTAGAAATACATATGCAAGACAGTGATTATTTCTACTTATTACCATAAGATCTTTTCTGAATAGATATGCATAGGATCAATCGCGGCAGAGATCACAGAGCTGTACTCTATAAAGTATTACTGCTTGCAAAGTTATATTCTTGTTCCAGTTAGATATGAAGCTAGCTGAAAGTCTGTGTAAAAATCACCTAAAAGTAGTTTAGCAGGGTAAAGTAAAAAAAAAAAATGAAACGATTGGAAAGTGCTGAGTTGCAAGAAGAAACTTACATGGATACCATTAAGCTAGTGATTAATAGCTAGTCATACCTGGAGGCCTTAAAATTTTTCAGTATTCTATTTCAACAAGAATTTCAATTAAAAAAGCATTTAATGAAATAGAAGAGCACCTGCAATACAATCTATTTGGTGAAATCCTGAGTCTTTAGTCATTGTCTGAAGCTGAGCAAGATCAATGATTTCTTTAAGGAATTCACTTCGTTGTCATCTTTTATTAAATCCTCCCAAAAGAACACTATAGAAATATCTGTCATAATATTTAACCAATACTAAAAAGGCTGAAATCAAACAAGGAAATTTAGACTTCTTTTGGACATTGCTTCTCATTCGTCTGTCAAAACTCATTGGGGCAATCATTTCCTCAATTCATCTTATTTCACAGTTGAAAGTTTGCAAGAAGAAGCTCTATGCATTCTGCTTGATCCTTCTGAAATAAAGGTAAGATATAAATCTAATGGATACATCATTTTAAGTGTAAAGCTTCAGTGTAATTTCATATAAAAACAATTTAAAAGGGAGCATAAAAAAACTGCAGTGATGAAATATGTACAATCTGAAAGATTATAGTATAGTATATGTACAGGATTTTAATTAAAACAACTGATATTTTGAGAGATTTAAAAAGGTACATGAGGATATTTTAAAATTCATCACAAATGGCATAGAATTGGGTAATTTATACAAATTGTGGAGAACATTTAATTTTTGGAATCTCGCGATACCTATATACCAGATATGCAGTAATGTGCTATAAATGCAGTCATGAACATTTAAAAAATAATGTAACCATGACAGTTAATTAGTCTTCAGTTGGTACAATGTGAGATTACTGCAGTTGGGCTATGCTTCTATCTATCATGCTCAGTATCAGGGAGATATTTTGTACCTCTTCATGTTAAATACAGAGGATTTTAGTTCCCTTTGTTTCCTCCAGTTTTCTTTCTGGCTTTCAATGTAAAAGATTGAGTGAACACTCAAGTCTTATGAATTCCCCAACTGCAGACTGCATATGTAGTGAAGACTTAATTATGAATAAATATAGGTAGGATTGTCTCACTAAATTAAATGATGTAAGGCATGCCCAATTTTTATAACAGGCAAATCATTTGTCTCAAAACCTAAAAACAAAGAAGTAATTTTGCACTGTATTTTCAGCTTTCTGGAAATTGGTCATTGTTCATGCTGCAAAAATAATTTAGAATGCAGGTGCAGCAAAACACACATGTACAAAACACACATATACACACACTCTGAATTTTAGGGTGGCTGATACTAGCCAGAGACTGCATTGTTTTTTTTAAAAAAAATATTTTTTAAAACAGTCTCTGAGGTCTATAAGATAAAGGCAGTAATATGGTGACCACAACAGACTGCACTATGCTCACATTGTTGTCCCTTATTTATTTATGGAATAGAAGAGAGATTATATAAATATGCACACATATATGTACACATACATGTATACATATATACACATATAAGTGCTCATATATATATACATATATAATTAGTGCCATTAGTGGTCAAGGCATCTTCGTAGTAATCTCCTATTATAAAGTGTTAGGGAGTTTGAAACAGCAAGTTTTCAAAATCTTTCTCCAGCTCTTACATTGTACAAATTACAACTAAGAAATAGTTTAGAAATTTAGCTCTGATGTAGTAATAATAACTTTCAGGAAAACTCCTTTGACATTTTTAGCTGCATTGTATCAGCCAGTCGGTGTTCATTTATTGTTCAGTGTTACATGTGATTATGTTTAAAACATCGTGTCAGTGTAACTTCAAACTCTTTGATGATTGAAGCCATGCTAGGGCTCAACAGATTTATTATCAGACAAACTATTTTGAAGATTGTGCTGACAGGCCTTATGCCAGGTTCTGATGAAGTATTTTAACTATGGGAATCCTTGTGCTCCCATATTTGCTCTGTATTCAGTTCACATTTCTCTCTTCTTCTTCTTCTTCTTCTTTTTGTTATAGCATTGTGCAAACTTGCCTCATCTGGTGAAATTAATGGAACAATCTTTGTATATAAAAGAAGTGCATAGTTATCTAAAAGCATACAGCTAGGAATGGAAAGGAGATAAGAGACTCAGGTAAATAGATTTATATTCACTCTGGAGAAATAAGCTATCCCATCCTTTTTTCCCAATAATATTTCAAATCAGTTATTTTCAGCCTCTTGAATTTACATTTTTGAGCTTCAAATGTGAAGACCTTGGTCTAAATAAAATCATGGGTACCAGACTCAGATATCAGCAATAAACATCAAGACTGAAAGTCAATATAGCTGGCTCAAATTTCTACTTTTTATCAAAGGTTTGGAAATACTCTCACTGGAGTTTTTATGTGAATATGTGAAATTAAAATATCTGCCAAAGGACTGAAAAAAAATATACTCTCAGAGATATACTTGGTCATGGAAATTGCTGAAGTCAGGAACACAATATTGAGGAAAAGAATTATGTTTATGGCAAGGACTGTTGGGTGCCTGGTTTACATGAAAAAGGGGTCCTGAATAATGGAAAAGCAAAGATTTTTTATAGAAACGGAGGGATCTGATTTGCCTGCCAGTTTGGGGGAAGCTGGACAAAGTACCTGTGGGGAATTTTATTGTTAGGCAGATGAGAGTTTCAAGAAGGCAGCACAGCTGAAGAAATCCATTGTTTAAGGAGAAGAAATATTGAGATCATCAACTGGTGGAGGATGGAAAGCTGGGGGTTCTCTCCTTTGCAATTTCCTTTTAAGGACTGCCCTTGAGCTGGGCTGTGAGCTTGTGAAGCGGCTTCTATTCTTTGGTTAGATGGCATTGCAGAAGGGCATTGTCTGGGCATAGGGAGGGTCAGTTTGACTCTGCTGGTATTATGCAAAGAGATGAACTGGGTTTTGACCCTGGTCAGTTCCAAAAGACTGAGAGGTGGGACAGGGTAGAGAAGGGGCAATTTTCATTTTGTTTCATTTTATTTTGCCTTCATATTTTATTTTTATGACAAATTAAACCTGGTGGAATCATATACATAATGAAAATTTATCTTTCAAGATGTCAGCTCTACTTGTAGATCAGACCATGAAATCAATTCCACAGAGGGCTAAAACTACTTTATTGAGCACATGTATAATAACAAATCTTGTTAGTTTGATTGTCCTATACCATATCACGATTGTTATACTCTTGTTAATTAGGGAGCTGTGTGTCCAAGCCTTTTCCAAATATTTCCTATGTGTTGTGAACTTAAGATATGTTCAGATCTTGCATATTTCCATCAAGGTCATGTTCCTTACTCTCTACATAAAGTAACTTTCTCCAACCTAATGCCCTAACTTCAGTTCTAATGCTGGCTAGAAATGATAAAATTGATAAAATACAATTGGAACATATTCATAATTTTGGGGGGGAGACAGACAGTGACAAAATATGAGTTATTATGATATCACCACAAAGTCAGTGTTGCAAGTTCAAAAGGCTGTTTTTTTGTAATATCACACTGCATAGATGTTATCACGTTCACATCATCATGGTTTGTATCAGGCACCTATGCACCTATACACCATTTGGAGTAACTGCTTTGTGAAAGAATTATTTAAAGTATTTATGATGCAGATTAGTAACCAGAAAGGATATAACTGAATTAATGTTACCCTCACTAAGAAACAAAACATACAAGAACATGCAAACAGATCTTAGACTGTAAAACAGAACTATGATGATCCAAGCTACAATCATGCAGGGGAAAACATATGGAGTATGTTCACTGTATTGGTGAAGATAAATTATATTTTCTCAATAAATTTTGGTTTATAATATGTGGTAGAATTTCCAACAATGTTCTGTCCTCTCTAACTTGAGATTTAATTATATTCAGAATTTTCCTATTTATATTTTATAAATTATTTACATATTTATAGCATAATTTATAATTTATAAATAATTATAGATATAATTAATACATTTATAAAATATCATTAAATATTAATTAGTGAAATTTGCTGAAGACTTTTCTGTTTGCATTCAGAATTCATTTACAGTAAGATCAGTTAATGGCCACACTTTTTTTCTTCCTAATTAGAGAATAAGTGTAGCATCCGATTGTTGCTCAGGCATAATATTCATCATGGAGTGATAGTAAATGACTGGCCCAAAGTCACACAGCTGGTTTTCATGGCTAAGGTAGAACTACAACTTACAGCCCCTTGGCTTCTACCTGGTGCCTTAACCACTAAACCAAACTGGCTCACTAATTTAATACCCACACTCTGTTGCTATAATATTTCTATGAATTCAACTAGTGGTAAAATATGCAATGATATTCAAATTTCTTGCAATACTATAAGAACTTGTTTGCCTCTGACTTCTTTGGGGATGTATTTTAACTCTACAACCTGGGATTTTCCATTGGTGCCCCATCCAATCCCTACCTAGGATTAATCTCATAATTCTTAATGTGGGAAGAACAGAATAATGTACCCACTTTGAATTCTCCTGTCCTACTGTTTGTTTAAAAATTAAAATCTTAAACTAGTGGTAATCCTTGGATATGAAACAATATGAAATTCTTTGGCAGCTAAATTTTATAAGCATGACACATTTCTAAACAGAGTAATTCATGGTATAGAAAGGTATAATGCACTTGCATGCTTAATATTAATTAAAAGTAATTTCTTTTGGTCCTGGGATCTGTCAGTGACCAAATTCATTAAAAGCTCCATTTGTCTCATTAATACACCTATTCGTATGTTAATGTGAAGCTTGCTTTAATTTTTCATTTCTGGAAATAAATTTATCCCATTCCTTTTTTAAAAGTCATTATCCTTCTGAAAATCAAATCATTTATTTTATTTTCAAATGATACTGTTAAGACAATTCTACCCAAATCATTCTGACATAAGATAGCATTTTATACTCAATAATATAGGAAGAAAAATAAACAGTGTGAGGTAGATGAATTTCTGTGTCACTGAAAAACTGATCCTTAATTCAAGTAAGTCTGATGTTATTTCAGAGCGATTTTTGTGTTTTAATGTCAAATCTAACAAAAATAAAAATATTCCTGGATAAATAATTTATTTTTCATTTTGTAGCAAAGTAATAGGCTAGGTAAATAGGTAGACTTCTTCAGATCGTGTTTCTAACTTTTAATAGTTCTGAACCTTTTTTGCACAAAAATACAGCCATAAATTTCAGTGAAGTGCAATTAAAATACAACAATCATTGTATTGGGTTTATAGAACGCAGATATCTTTAACACAGTATCTTTGCCCATTAAAATAACTTTCATCATCCATGATGAGCAAGTGGATTGTGTTATCTGTGACATATAACACATATAACTAATAGAAACCACTCATGCCTCTCAAATGGAAATGGAAGTAAGGAATGTGGAATGTAATTAATAATAAAAATAGAAATAGCTAGAAACTATTAAGATCTCTGTATAATGTTATGGGCTCTGTATATACAGTAGATGATTATGGTATATTTTCGGTGTCAGGAAAAACTTAGTGTTATCATGACTGATGCTATCTAGCATTAAGAATGTATTATGACATTATATTAATGCCATTCCAGTGCAAATCTACATAGCTGAGGATTAAGTCATCCTTTATTGAAGGTATTGTTGATCAAACGTGCTCTAAGCAGAGTTCAGCAACTTTAAGATGTATGAACTTCAATTCCCAGAATTTTTTAGCCAGTTGAAGTCTAAACATATTTTTGTGCATATTCTTATTAAAGAAAAGAAAAAAAAAGTTACATAAAAATAAAAAAGAAAGAAAAAAGACATAAAGAAATGGCTTCCAATATTCTTCACAGCAGTTATAATTACAGGTATATTTCAATCTCTCTAAAGTTACATCATTGATTCACAAAATATGTAAATTCTAATCAAAATGCAAACTCCATTAAATACACAAGACAATATTAGAATGAATAAAATACTGACACTCCAGCATCCTTAGAGACGTCTCATAAATGTCCTCCTACAGATTTATTTCTTCCATTTTAGAATTCCAGAAAAGATTAGCAATTATGAATTACTCCTTGGCTTATTACAGAGTGTGTGTGTGTGTGTGTGTGTGTGTGTGTGTGTATAACTTTCTCATATTTGTTTTCATTATGACCTAAACAACAAATAAACCATGGCCTCTCCCAATGGAATTTTCTTATTTATTTGATTGTATGTATAACTTCATAAACTTCCATTCAATATCATGCTTCACAATTAACAATTTTGTTACTAGATTGTAGTTATTAAACCTAATTGTATTCTTTGCTGTAGTATTCATCATAGGCTAAAGTGAAGCTCATCAGTCTTCTAGCATGATGTACCAATTTTTACTAGATACAGTATGACCAGTCAATTCATGCAGCTATTTCTTTTAAAAGGTAAAGAAGCATACAGGATAATCCATTTGCAACACCTTTGTCAGCAGTGGCAATAGGAATTATCTGCTCTCCAATAAAATAGCATATATGTATGTATTCCTGACTTCACTTTGCAGTTGTATGTTTCCTATGTGTACATTAGAAAGGTTAATAAGCTGGACCATCTGACCAGGAAAGAGAAGGAGACTTAAAATGGACGAGTTAGCAATAGTTCTCGGTCACTCCCCAGCTGCATCTTCTCCTATAGCTGCATTGAATTTTTTTCCCTGGAATGCTGTTCTCCACAGCCCTTGCCTGGATCCACCCCAAATAAATATTGTGCCATTTTATCCAATTTTTGGAAAGTCATTCTGCTGATGGACAGATAAATAGACAAATAGACAAAGACAAAGTTCCTTTATATTATTTTCAATGTTGTGGCAGGATGGAAAAGATGGGAAATGGGAAAAAACTACACTGCATATTTTACCAACGATATGGAAACTCTCACTAAATGTCAGTGGGCTCCACCCTCTTCCACGTGACAGAAGTCTAGACAAAAGAAGGACTAGGGAGGATATGATAGCAGTATTCTAGTATTTGAGAGGCTGCCACAAAGAGGAGGGAGCCAAACTATTCTCCAAAGCATCTGAAGGCAAGACAAAAAACAATGGATGGAAACTAATCAAGGAGATTAGTTGAATTGAGGACAAACTTCCTAATAGTGAGGACAATCAACCAATAGAAGAGCTTGCTGTCAGAAGTTGTAGGTGCTCCATCACTGGAGGTTTTTAAGAAGAGACTGGACAGCCATCTGCCTGAAATAGTATAGTGTCTCCTGCTTGAGCAGGGGGTTGGACTAGAAGACCTCCAAGACCCCTTCCAGCTCTATTCCGATTGATTGAAGTAGTGTCTAGACAACACATGATATTCTCAAAGAGATTTTATTGTACAAATTTAACATGTGGTCTCTGGCAGTTGGAAGGTTGGAGAGATGTTTGATGGTAAAATTCAGTTTAGAAGTAGTTTCATTGTACATGCTTACTATTTAAATTTATTGTTAAGAAACTCTTTAATCCTATATACATGAAAGAGAATTAATTAAATATCATAGAAATTCTACAAGCTGCTTTGTATAATTTTTATTCTATTTTTTATCCATCCTATTCCCATATTTGATATTAAGGCCGCATATAAATTGTATTGCAAAATTAATATAGAGTCAGCTTTAAATAAATGGTAAAATATACAGTGGTTTAATGCCTATTATCTAAATTCAAGTGAATATTTATACTTCTTTTTATTCAAGAAGTACATTTCATATTCTATTTCAGAGTTTAGCTTGATATTGGGTCTTCTCTGTTAGTGAATGATGTCGATAGCATCTATTATTTTCCTCCACTTTCCATTTCCTCTGCTTAAAGTGTGTTTCTGTAAAACTACCATAGCAAAATTTTTTGGCATTTTGATAATAGAGCTCATTCTGTATAGCAGCTTCTGGAGTCCAATTTGAAAGAAATATGCAGGACTGAGAATGAACAAAATAGGTTGCTAAGAAATGCTTGCAGCAAGGCATAACTTTTAATCCTTGTTAGTCTTCAGCATACTAAGCTGGAAAACAGTTCTCTCATCTATAATGCCTACAATGTTGCTGCAAGACATGGTAGAAAAATAAAATAGTGGCTACCCATGTCAGTGAAACAGTATCAATAAACTAGCTTTTTCAGTGTGCAATAGAAATCAGAAAAACACACAGCAATTATAAGCATTCATCCAATAACATGAATTCATAGCTTAATGGCTAAACTACTAAACATTAGCAATTAAAACAACCCAAACATAACATCCATGCATATTTATAACGCTCTGCAATATGACCATGTATGGAATATTTTAATTTAATTATAATTGAATTCATAATGAAAACAAACAGATTCCATGAACTGCCAAGATTAATGATAGTAGGTAGCATAACCAGATCCTACACTAAGCCTGTAATCAAGTGAAAAGATATTTAAATCTTTTTGAAAGGTCATTAAACTTTTTCAGAAATGAATGGAAGGAAAGAACTGATTCCAGACTCATGGACCATGGAACCTAGAGGCTATGACCATAGAACAAGATACCAAAAGACCCTGCTTAGAGGCAACTAAGGAGCAAACCAGACAAATAAATATAGCCAAATAGTTGAGGCAGGACTGGGCACAAGCACCAATAATCTAAAGCTCTGTAATAAGGCATGATAACAACTAAGTGAGTGGTCAGAATAGCCTAAATGACACTATTATAGATTAAGATCAGAATCAGAGGGTGTGTGAAGAGATCATTGCAATTTAGGAATGGAGATGGAGGGAATGATTCTAGATTTAGTTGCTCAGTTGGATTGTGGCTATAAGCACATTGCTAAATGTCATGAGTCAATTGGTTGTGTCAGGTTCCAAAAACCATGAAAGACATATTGAGATACTTCTAAGCAGATTTCTTTATTGTTTCTCAACTATAGACAGACCTCTTGCCAAAGAAAAGCAGACTACTTCCACCATAAAACATATACTCTGGGAACTATTAAGGAGGAACCTTTTTCACCCTCTTTCTCTCACATCTAAACTGCATTGTTTCTTGCTCCTCTGGAATGCACTTCCTCTCTCCTGGGAATCCGGTCAACATTCATTCACAGGTTGGATGTTTCCCCCAAAAAAGATAATTACAAATATGAATTCTTAATATGAGTTCCACTTTCAAATTTCATGTAACAATGCTGTATAATTAATCAGAGTTCAAATATCTGTATTGCTTCCATTCAACTTATTACTAGTGAATTGCATTAAGCTTGACTAGCCATGGACCAACAGATGTATTGGTCAGAAATTAGAGTTAGGGTTCCAAATGACTGGAGACTCTCCAAGATTGACATTAAACTTCTTGTGCTATCCGACTTTTATTTCTTTAATTCTAACCCTGAAAATGCAGTAATCAAAAAGAATACAGAAGAGGTGTTTTAGGTTGAAATGCTATTTCATCTTCTTAATGGAAGTAGTAATGGGATATGAGATATTTACAAATGAAAGAAAACTTTGAGTGAACTCCAATAAAACAACATAGATGAAATAAAAATTGGTAAAAAAAACAACTATCATTCATTAGGGGCACTGTACTGAAATAGCAATAACAAGATAGCAATATATTTAGCTTTTGTGCCTATTGATATTAATATTAATTATACATTCACACATTCTTACAAGGTTTTCAGGGAAACAGACTAACCACTCATTGCAGAGAGTTCCACTGCAATGTATAATTCAAGACCCTCAAAAATCAGGGTTCTTCACTGAATGGAACCTATTTATGGATAAGGAAAAGTTCTCTAGTACAGACACCACATGGTAATGCACAGAGGCTGGCCTAGAGGAGAAAAAAATGGCTGTTGATTTCTTCAACAAAGCTAAATTTGAATTATGGCGTCCAAATAAAAATATAAGTAGATTCTAAAGTGTCTGTATTCAAGAAATATATGCTCCGAGTGTACTTTGTTTTTGCTTGTGCAAATTATGAATATGAATACCCTGTAATCAAAGAGTCAGAAGAAAAAATAAGCATTTTTGCCCAAGATTCTTCATGTTGTTTAACAGAATAGTTTTGACATTATTCCTGAAGTTTCTGAAATTCAGTTTCATCTTATGTCTTCTTCACTTTATCTTCATTCTCACTTTAGTAGAAAAAAATCCATTACTCAGAGTCAAATGGAAGAAAGGACAAACTTGAAAATGTAATATTGAATATTTGTTCAATTGTTCATGGATGACAAAACAAAGTATTTTTTAACAAATGCCAATGGTGATTTAACTTGACTTTGTAAAGATGTTCTATTATGTGCCAAGACTGATTTTAATAATGCATCAAAGGTTGCTTACATGAATGCCATTATTTGTACAGGAAAATTCTATATAAAAGTTATGCTACTGGAATTCATTTTTTAAATCTGGGATTCTTATTTTGGTAATTAGACAACTTTAATGGTGCCCAAATAATTTTGGGGAAGCAGGTTATAGTGCTCAAAAGGAAATTAAACAAGGCTCCCTGCTGAAGCAATTTTTATTTCACCAAATCCAAGGGGGGAAAATGTTTAAGAACTTGTTATTGGAATGGCTCAGATTCATATTCTAAGCCCTAAACTGTATCATTAATCTTTGCACAAAGTGGTGTTTACATTTTATGGTTTGACTTTGATATTTCATTAAATGGAGAATCAAGTAGTAGAGGGACTACTACTTTGGGTAAGCAAGTAATTTTCATTTTTAAAGATTTCATTCCTTTTCTATTAACTCACAGATGTGCTGCTTATTTTTTATTTGTGATGGGTTTGTTATTTTATTTCTTCATTTATTTTTCACATTTTTAATCTTCCCATCTCCCCATTTTCTTCCTTAAATGGCTTGCAGATCTGGAATAGAAACAGAATTTATTCCTTCGATGAAGATGACAAGTCCTGAGCAAGATGTACTCCAATGTCACTGATATGCACCCCACTTTGTTGGATGTACAACTCTTTGCCCCTTTATCGAAATGACCATTAGTGGAAGAGAAGAAATGAGAACAAGCAAGGTACGTACTCAACTGCCTTGTCATGATAGGAAGTCTGATTATCTGGGACTCTCCTGCTTCTTGCAGATTCAAGAGCTTACCTTACTTTCTCTCAGAACATATAACTTGTTTACTTAATTTTACCTGTACTTTAGAACCTTAAGCATCTGCTTCTAAATATTTTAAATGAGCTTGATTATTGTGCCAGGCATATGCTCTGCTAAATACTGAACCCACAAACTGGGGAATTCTAATGAGGGTTACCTCAAACTGTTTTGTACAAGTGTAACCTTACCAAAATGCTGAAATTTGGGCAGTTCATAGCAGAAGAATTACTGCAGGGACTGGCAGAAGTATCTCTTTAATTATCCGATGGCATGAAATGAGATACGATGGGTGAGACAGTCTCATTACTTTTATTAATTGTATTTATTTATTAAATTTATATGGCTTCTTTCCTTTCCTTTAGAGTGGCCATGGATGATGGTTGCAAGAGCTTGGCCTGACAGTGGCTTTTTCCAACATGGAGCGATGAAGAAGAATGGACAGAACAAAGGAATTTTAAAATCTAAATCCCAATATTCTAATCTGAGATGCTCTTTAATAAGATCATTATGGCAACCATTACAGCAACTCAAGCAAACATTGTTAACAGATCATTAATAATTATCTAGCCAATGAGTAAAATAAAATTGTAATTGAGATAATCATAGAAACAATATTATTATTACATTTGTATCTTTGGAGCCTGTAGCAGAAGCATATTTAGACTGATATAGGAAACTACTATTATATATTTTAAGCATTATGGTCATTTATGGACCCTGTAAATTTTTCTAAAGCTGTTTTGTTATCTCCATACTAGTTCTCTGTCTTAGCCCATGGGCATTAGCTTCCTCCACTGCTTCTTTTTCATTATGGGAAGCCTTCTCAACTTCCTTTAAGTCTTCCAAATAAGCTTTAATCCTCTTTCCTTTGTGCAGAGTTTATATAAAAGAAAATATGTGAATTGGGGGAAGAGTGAAAAACTTAGCCTGCCATTCTCATCAGTGGCTAGCCACATCCATCCCAACAATCTTATAAATCTACCTGCCCCCCTCCCATGTTACTAAAACAAAATGTGAATCACTGTATTGTTTCATAAAAACTGAACTCTTACAATTTAGATAGAAGGCAAAAGAGATTGAAAAGAAATTTCAAAGGTAATTACTGCAGAATAGCTGTTATATTTTACATGAATGCCAACTGCTAATAATGTACCTTTATACATTGCAGAATACTTCATGTTCATTAGAGTTCTTATTAATTACAAGACAAAAATAACCTTAATAAATATGTCCTATATTTTGTATTACATTCTAAACTCAGTATAGAGGTTCTTCTATTAGAACATATCAAAACTAGTAATGTTTGGGGAAAATAATTTCTACCCAAGATTCTCCCCACATCAGGTATACAATACAGGTAGTCCTTAGGTTATTGTGGCAATTGGGATTGGAATTTCCATCACTAAGTGATGCTGACATAAAATGCAACATCATTTTATCATTATGCTGATGTAAAATGCAACATCATTAGCGATGGCAGTTCTGTCAATCATGGTTGCCATCAGGATATTAAATAGGAAAAAGTGCAGGTGAGTACTCTGTGTTGTAGGGCATGGACGGTATGGGTTGATTCATGGGTTCTGTGAGGGGAGTTGCCAAAGGCAGGTAGTATGCAGCACAAGTGGCAAAAAAAAGGAAGTGGGAGAAACCTCTACTGACTTTACTTGTGGAAAGCCAGCAGGGAATGTCAGAAATCATGATCCCATGACCACAGTTTGCTGCAATGTCATAATCACAAGCTGGGCACCAAGCATCCAGATTGTGATCTTGTGATGTGGGGATGCTGCAAAAGCCAAAACTCTGAGGACCAGTTGTAAGTCCATGTCATTCACTGTTGTCATAATTTTGAAAGGTCATTGAATGAGTTATCATAAACCAAGGACTTCCTGTAAATGGTTTTACTCATTAAGTATCAGTTTCCAATGCCTTATTTGGCACCATACAACATTTTATTTTCATCCAATCTTCCATTGGAAGGAATTGGAATAGTCTTAATTTTTAAATTTTGCAAAGACGTGCAAAGAATTATAAATCACAATGCAGTAATTTCTCTTTCTTGTATTATAGTTCTGGTATTTTCACATGTTCTCTTTCACAAATACAATTGTTCAATATTTCTAGATGCAGAATACATGAAGGACCTTGGGAAACATATTGACTGGAATCAGAATTATAGAATTAGAAGACATGACAAAAATAATCTATTCCAACCTTCTGTAATGTGCAGTAAAATAATTAAATCATCCTTGAAAATTGGCTGTCCAGTCCTTTCTATCCAGTTATTGAAAGCCCCTAAGTTCCACAGATAGATTGCTTCACTTTTGTATAGATCAGTGGTGGCGAACCAAGGCACGCATGCCAGAGGCGGCACTCAGAGCCCTCTCTGTGGGCATGCACACCATGCCCCGGAGATGGCAACCACCGCTCTTCAACCAGCCACCCGTTAACTTGCCAAGGTCCCATGTGGCCAGATGCATCCCAGCATGGCTGGTTTCCCTTCCCTCTGTCCCATCCCTCCTGGCCTTGCATGCTCTCCTTTTCCCAGGCATGACCCACTGCATCGCCTTCTCAACTGGATGCTGGCCATCCAGCTCAGAGGCGGCTTCTCTGAACTGCTGGCAGCGGGCTGTGGAGCCCCAGAGTGCGCCAGTCGAGGGGCTGGCAGGCTGTGGCTGCTGATGGACACTGTTGGCCCCCATGTGCTCACTGACTTCTGTGTGCGGTGACAGGCAGCATCCGCCCCAGCCCCTGCCTCACCTTGCCCTGGGGCAATAGCACCCCTGCCTCCCCTTGCCTTGTCTTACCCCGCAGGATGAGCCTCCTGCCCACTGCCCCACCTGCAAGAGACGCCCTGGATCTTCCCCAAACCTGCCCGGTCCCCACAGGCGTCCCTCCCCACCAGCAACATTGACATGACCATGCCCACCTTGGCCACACCCATACAGCCTGCCATGACCACAGCCACCCCCACCCAGTGGGCCACACCCACCTGGCACCCAGCGATAAATAAGTGGTTTTGGGTTGCAGTTTGGGCACTCGGTCTCTAAAAGGTTCGCCATCACTGGTATAGATCCATCTTAGCATCAGGACATTTTTCCATATATTGAAAGAAAATCTAGGTAGCTGCAACATATATTATTTATGGCCCTGGTTTCTGACCATCTTTCCTATGGCATTCTTTTGCATATCTGTACATTGGTCACATGTTTTCCTCCAGTCTTCTTTTCTCCAAACTGTACATCACAAGCTCCTTTAGCACACATTCATATGGATATGAGCTCTGTATAATCTTTGTCAACTTCTTTCAGAGCTATCAATATTCTTCTGGACATGTACAGAATTGTACATAGTAGTCACACCAGCACAGAATTGTAAAGAATAAGGACCTCATACATCTTGAGTGACAGTGTTTCTTCTAACGCAGTGCAGAACTGTCTTAGGCTTTTTTATCAATAGGCTCAAACTGCTGGCTGTATTGCTCAATTTATTGTCAGTGAAGACACCTAAACCTTTCTCTGATGCAGTGCTTCCAAACCATGAACATTTTATCTTCTACCTGTGCTGTATTTGTTTTCTTCCTAACATAATACCTTTTTATAGTTTCCTACTCAAAACATCTTGTTTCTGTCAGCCTAGTATTTCATTCTTGTTTTGTCATCCTACTTTTGTGTCAATCACAAATTTGATAAACTGTCAAACTAGTTTTCCAGCTTGTTAATAAAAATGCTGAATAATGTTAGCCAGAAAATAGATGCTTGACCTTGATCCCTAGAACTCTATTTCTTTCCCTGTCTATAGAATAATCAGTATCAGCCTGAAAAGCCAAGGATGCATGCATAAGTATGTGCATGTAGGTTTCCCTCTATAAGGATGGAGGTAAATTAGGGCTATATTTTGAAATCTTCTGTTTCACTATTTTTTATGTTAGTATGTGCCTAAATGAATAATCAGAAATTGGTAGCTTTTAATTTTATTAGCATCTAAATAAAGGCTAATACATTTCTATGACTTTCCATTAAATTGCCTTCCTTCCTTCCACTAAATTCAGTGGGATTTAGTAGAGGGAAGAAAGGAAGGAAGGAAGGAAGGAAGGAAGGAAGGAAGGGAGGGAGGGAGGGAGGGAGGGAGGGAGGAAAGGAGGAAAGGAGGAAAGGAGGAAAGGAGGGATAAACAACTTTGAACTAGTTTATTATCAATGAAAAATTAGAAACTACATCAGATTAGTCTACTAAAATTAGACAACTATTTTCCTGATTTTTATAGCTTAATACTTTACATCAGGGTTCTCCAACCTGTGATCCGCAGCCCGCTATCAGGCTGTGGCCTGTTGACCACTGGGCCATGTGAGTGGCTGGACAGCCCAATTCGCACAAGTGCCTCCATGAGCATCCTGAGCATTTGCAGCCCCATTCACGGGAGCAGCACCATGAGTGTTGTGGGTTTTTGCAGCCCATGCATGAGCACTCACATCACAGTGAGCGTCACAAGTGCTTGCAGCCTCACTTATGTGAGCAACGGGTGTTTGTGTATGCACATGCATGCATGCATGCATTTAGCCCCCCCCAAATCATCCCTTCTTTTCCCCCTCCCCCACTCTGGGCTGCCAACTGCGAAAGTTGGGGAACTCTGCTTTACACAATTGTTGCAAGACAAAATAAATAAATAAGGTTGATCTATTGGAGAGTAATTATTCTTTTCCTGATAATTATCAAATGTTCTTGTATTAATCAATAGGTTTTCTATTTGAATACCATCCTTACATTCTCTTTTTGATATTTTGGAATAGCATTGATCCATACATTCTGTTCTTTCAATCCAAACCAACACAAAGCTTATATTGTCACATTTTGGACTGTATTATAGTTGCTTCCTGCATACTCATAGAACTGCAATGTGCCCTTTGTTTTGCCAGGAATTCTTAGGGTCAGAAAATATTCTTATCCAGCAATAAAAAAAACACTTCAATTTTTTGTGTGTTACAATTAACTGCAATTTTACTTTTTTTAAAAAAATCAAATCCAAACTTTATGGAAGAAAATGAAAGAAGAAATTGTTTCAGAAGTCCTGGAAAATCCATTTAGTATCCTTCAGAGTAAAGCATAGCTAAAGCAGCTCTGTCTCTTTCTTATGAGCAAAGATTACATACATAAAGATAGAGCAGGGAGAGAAAGCTTAATCCAATCATGAGACCACTTTCCTTAAAGAATGGCAGAAATATAAATTTAATGGGGTGGGAAGATTGTTCACCCAAGTAAAAGGTGTCTCCCACATGCAATAAAGGTAGATTTAAGATTCTTTAGTATGCTACTGAACTGCTTGCTGCCTTTACCCAGTAATGAGGTTCCTGAGGCATTACCATACATAATGTATCAATGATCTGTGCTCATCCTTCCATTTAGTAGAAGGTATTTGAAAAGTTCATCAAAAGCTGTCTCATGGCAACTTAGTGGGCAGACTTTTGAAAATGGGAATTGCTGAGTTGCTCTTTTGAACTGTGAATGTGCCTGTAATTCTTGGTAGGTTTGGTTTGAGAAATCAGCACTGACTGGCTTTTCTTTTACTTTACAGATACAGTATATAGCAGTGGTGGCAAACCTATGGCACACGTGCCAGGGGCAGCACTGAGAGCCCTCTCTATGGGCATGCGTGCCATGCCCCGGAGGTGGCAACTGTCCCTCTTCAACCAGCCGCCTACTAACTCACCGAGGTCCCATGTGGCCAGATGCATCCCAGCATGGCTGGTTTCCCTCCCCCCATCTCTCCTGGCCTCGCATGCTCTCCTTTTCCCGGGCACGACCCACTGCATTGCCTCCTCAGCTGTCGGCCGGCCGTCCAGCTCAGAGGTGGCTTCTCTGAACTGCTGGCGGTAGGCTGCAGAGCCCCAGAGTGCACCAGTCAAGGGGCCGGCAGGCTGTGTCTGCTGACGGATACTGTCAGCCCCCATGTGCTCGCTGGCCTCTGTGTGCAGGGGCTGATGGTGTCAGGCAGCAGCCACCTGGCCCCTGCCTCACCTTGCCCTGCAACAATGGCACCTCCACCCTGCCTTGCCTTGCCTTGCTTTGCCCTGCAGGACAAGCCTCCTGCCCATCACCCCACCTGCCAGAGACCCCCTGGATCTCCCCCAATCCTGCCCGGCCCCCACAGGCGTCCCTCCCCACAAGCAACATCGAGGTGACCACACCCACCTTGGCCACACCTACCCAGTCTGCCATGACCACCACAACCATGCCTACCCAGTGGGCCACACCCACCTGGCACCCGGCGATAAATAAGTGGGTTTTGGGTTGCAGTTTGGGCACTCAGTCTCTAAAAGGTTTGCCATCACTGGTATATAGTATAGTGGCCTAATGGATAACATGGCTTAATTTTTATTCTGTTTTTAAAAATATTTTAAAGTCAGGGTCATTGGCTTAATATACTTCTCTGCTTGCCAGTCATAATCTATAAAGAACCAGGTCTATTTAATCAGGCTGAATTTTATGTCTTGTGTTCAAAATACAGCTGTTAGGCTTTTAGTATCTATATGATCCAGTTATCCTGGATCTTCAAAATAACTGTACCTTTAACATTGAATGATAAGAGGAAGACAGAGAAGGTAAGGTTAAAAATAAAATGACAAATACAGAGATATTGGGATAAGGTGACCATTCTGACTATACTAGTGGTCTCTGAGTTATAAATATGCTACAGTTTATACCAGAATACAAAACTAATGAAATAGCAGCTTTACAATGCTAAGGTAACATAACTGAGTAATCAAGGATGCACAAACACAAACATATCTGGCAATTAGCAATAATTAGCAGTTCAGTATATTTTGTAGCCTAATTTGCTTTTCTAAGAATATAAATTTGTTCAGATATGATAAATTTTGCTTCAATAAAGCATTTTTCATAAGTGCAACATTTTTGTTGAATTGAGTTCTTCTTCTGTATGGCTATATTATCTTAATCTTGTAAAAAAATATCCTTCTTTTGTTTCTTTATGCCCATTACATCTTTTTATTCCTTTACTCAATTGACTAACATCTTTTCCCCTTTCAAATCCAAAACTGCTATGTATCCAATTATACACACAGAGAGAAAGAGAGAGACACAGACACATGCACAGACACTCACAGAGTCCAGATGAATGAAATAAAACTTGATATTTTCTTTCTGATGCAATATTATTTTTCTCAATTTCCACTAGCAATCATTCCTATCTGTTTGCCTTAATTCTGCTTTGCGGTGTGCTTCCATTATTTTTTAATTTAAAGCAATTATAGATAACAAACAATATTTTGTGGGAGCCAATCAGGACTCTTGCAGAAGCTGTCTCCAAATTCTTATGTTTAAAATAAACAGGAGAAAATGAAAAGTTTAAGAAGAGACCTTTTATCCATAATGAAGAATACACAAAGGGGAAATGTTAAGAGCTATTCAGACTTAGTGCTATCAGAATCACTTTTGTATTCTAAATACTCTGAAGTCCTATTTATTTATTTGGATATAAATGAATATGAACATTATATGTTTTAATCCTCGTAAGCTGCCCAGAGTCACTTGTGTGAGATAGACACTATATAAATCATATAAACAAACAAGTTCTTCACTGAATGAAACTTTACACTTACTCTATTCCTCCTGCTTTTTTTTATATAAAAAAAATCAAAAGTAACTTGAAATAGGAAAAATAGTTATAGACAGAAATTTTGAAACATAGAGAATTAGTAACAGATTATGGAACTTATTATGAAATGGATGGCGCATTCTGCTATAAAAGAATTCAAAGAGTTTTTCATACATTTGTAGATATTTTCCTGAACATTTCATAGAGATATGAACTAGAACTCCAGTCTAGATATTGTCTTCTACATGCATGCTTGAAAAGAAATCAGGAGTCTGTTAGCACCTTTTCTAATAACACATTTATTAAAAGGAATAAGCTTTATGTCTTTTATTAATTATGTATCTCAATAAAATGTGTTATTAGGGAAGGTGCTAACAGAATCCTGATTTCTTGCTATCATAGACTAACCTGATTTTCTTCCCATAAATGTATACTAGGAGTATTTTTATTCAGTTTTAAAATTATCTCTTGAATTTTGTATATATTGGCATGTTATGTAATACTATTAGGAGTAGACACATTTTCATAAAATCATTTATGTCTCAGATATATTTTGCATTTTTATATACTGCATAAAAATAGACAGAGATTTGTTCCTATTCTCTCTAGACAAATGATAAATTATATTGTATAAACAGTATTGTTATTAATTCTCCTGTATAATGGGTACATTGCTTTTAGATTGTTGATATGTATTAATTAATTGGAAAAGTTTATATATAAGTTCTGTATATGAGCATATAAATACAATTACTAATTTCATATATCATCTTCTTGATTTCTTCCAGTGTGTTGTGAACATAACCAATTAACATTAAAAACAAACTTTTTATAAAGAATAAATATGTGACATCTCTTATTTCATTGCAATCTGCAAATATAAGTATGTGCATTTTGCTCCATTTCTTTCTATGTTCCCAGAAAAATAAATTGGCTCTTTATTCAATATGGAGACTGCAAGCAACTTCCAAACTAGCCTCATGGTCCTATGAATACTTTTCATGTGCTGTTTCAGTTTGTTGAAACACCTCTTTTGAATGCTTTTCACAGCCCTAATATTTTGTTTATTTGCAAATAAGCAGAATGCAATTGGATACATCTAGTCTGTAGAGGAATAGCATGGCTGCTACTTTCATACCTTATTCCAAATGACTAGTCAGTTTGAAGTATGTTCCAATTCTGATAACTCAAGGTAATCGCCCCTCTTTTCCTATTCATTCAAAATGTATTTCACGATTAATCTAAGACCTGTAGATGCCTAAGGTAGAACAGCAAATGATATTGCTTCTAGTCAACATACACAATAGTCAGGATTGATAGGGTTATTTTGGCACTTTAGTCTTAAACGATTTCATGCATCTGAATCAACTACTTCATTCTCCCTAACCCCAGGTTGGCTTTCTCTTAACACTCTCATACCCGCAGACTGCAACGATCTCATTTCTTCAAGTAATGATTTAGAATCCAGTTCTAAAGAAACACGAACCACAGACATACAAGCTGTTATAGCAATTCATATTTAATGTATGCATTTATTGCAAGAGTAAACAAACCTATTAAATCTACAAGTTTTTTCTTCTTCTCAAAGCCTTGATGTTGAGTATTCAATTTCTGTTTAATATATATTGGAATTTGTTTAAAGAACATATTATTTAATTTAATCTATATAGTTAAATAATAATTCAATTCCAGAGAAGCCCTTAGGGTAAACATGGTTATGCTGAAAGATACCGTAGAGCATATAGAAAAAAAACTAGACTATGCTGCCATTTCAAAGAAGATGAGATGTCTCCATATATTTTTTTCAATTGGTATTTGATTCATATGCAAATATTATATGTGTTAATGATATAAATTGTATTATGATGTGATAAGGAAACTAGCTTATTCCATAATATGAAATGAGAGACACTACAATAATAGAAAGTTTATTGAAGGCTTGCTACCAACCATATTGTGAAGTATATGGATGATACAGCAGTAATGGGCCTTTTCAGGATGATAATGCTTACTGGGAGAAGGTAGAGGTTTTGGTGAACTGGTGTAATAAAAACAGCCTGATTTTAAATGTAGGAAAAACAAAAGAGATCGTTGTTGATTTCAGAAAAGGCAGATTTCAGATGGGCACAGCAACACCTGCATTTTCTGTGTTGTATGAGACGAGCACATCTTCCTTCCCCTATCCTTATCTCTTTCTATAGAGGGACAATTGAAAGAAGCCTGTCATACTGTATTACTGTGTGGTTGGAAGTATTACTGTTTCAGATAGGAAGGCTGTACAGAGAGTGATGAGACAGAAAAGATTATTGGATGTTCACTTCCTTCTATTCAGGACATGGCATATAAGCTCTGCTTGATCAGGGTCTGCTGTATTGCTATGAACCCTACACATCCTCTCCATAACCGGTTTTCTTTGTTACCTTCTGGGAGGAGACTTCGTGCTAACTGAAGCAGTAAATTCTATAATAGCTTGATGATGCAGTAAAAGTGCTACACTCAATTTGCCAGCAAACTTGAAAAACTCAACAGTGGCCACAAGATTGGAAAAGGTCAGTTTACATTTCAATTCCAAAGAAAGGCAATGCCAAAGAATGTTCAAACTAGCGCACCATTGCACTCATTTCACATGCAGGTAAAGTTATGCTTAAAATCCTACAAGCTAAACTCCAGCAGTATGTGGATCGAGAACTTCCAGAAGTACAGGCAAGATTTTGAAGAGGCAGAGGAACTAGAGATCAAATTGCCAACATACGCTGGATCATGGAGAAAGCTAGGGAGTTTCAGAAAAACATCTACTTCTGCTTCATTGACTATGTTAAAGCCTTTGATTGTGTGGATCACAACAAATTGTGGCAAGTTCTTAAAGAGATGGGAGTACCAGACCATCTTATCTGTCTCTTGAGAAACCTATATGCAGGTCAAGAAGCAACAGTGAGAACTGGACACGGAACCACTAATTGGTTCAAAATTGGAAAAGGAGTCCGGCAAAGCTGTATTCTGTTGCCCTGCCTATTTAACTTATATGCAGAGCACATCATGAGAAAGGCAGGGCTAGATGAATCAAAAGTTGGAATTAAGATTGGCAGGAGAAATATCAACAACCTAAGATATGCAGATGATACCACTCTAATGGCAGAAAGTGAAGAGGAACTAAAGAGCCTCTTGATGCAGATAAAGAAGGAGAGTGCAAAAGTGGGCTTGAAACTCAACATTAAGAAAACCAAGATCATGGCGTCTGGCCCTCTCAATTCCTGGCAAATAGATGGGAAAGAAATGGAGGTAGTGACAGATTTTATCTTCCTGGGCTCCAAGATCATCTCAGATGGGGACTGCAGCCAAGAAATTAAAAGACGCTTGCTCCTGAGGATGAAAGCTATGGCAAATCTAGATAGCATACTAAAAAGCAGAGACATCACCTTGCCAACAAAAGTATGTATAGTCAAGGCCATGGTTTTCCCAGTTGCAATGTATGGCTGTGAAAGTTGGACCATAAGAAAGGCTGAGCGCAAAAGAATTGAGGCCTTTGAACTATGATGCTGGAGAAGACTCCTGCGAGTCCCCTGGACTGCAAGGCGATCAAACCGGTCAGTCCTAGAGGAGATCAACCCTGACTGCTCTTTAGAAGGCCAGATCCTGAAGTTGAAACTCAAGTACTTTGGCCACCTAATGAGAAGGAAGGACTCACTGGAGAAGAGCCTAATGCTGGGAAAGATTGAGGAAAATAGAAGAAGGGGACAACAGAGAATGAGGTGGCTGGATGGAGTCACTGAAGCAGTAGGCGTGAGCTTAAATGGATTCCAGAAGATGGTAGAGGACAGGAAGTCCTGGAAGAATGTTGTCCATGGGGTCATGATGGGTCAGACATGACTTTGCACCTAACAACAATAAACATATCGTATCAATATTGTTAACTCTCAAGATTCTTTTTTCCACTATGTATTCAAAATGGACTTTATATGTGTGTGCATGTATGTGTATGTTAAATATTTATTTTTCTTTTGAGATCGGGCATCAGAATTTCATTTTTTAATGTGTGCCAGAAAAAAGGGTCAATAAAGGTTAGCTTATCTTATGCCTGAAATTTCTAATTATGTAAAATTAAAGTTGAAAAGTTGGGTCTCTATTTGCATGTTTCCTATCAGTTAATTGAGTGACTTAGGAGTAGGACCGATGGTGAAGTCCCTTTTTCTTGCAGCACATAGTCCATTGGTGGACGGAAGCCTCTGAGAATTCTTGCTGTATGTTCTGTATAAAATGGATTATCCAATCTGTTTGCTAATAATTGCTATTAAGGTGTTAATACATTATTGTGTATGTACTATCTACTACACAGTCCATTATTGTGTATGATCTATCTCAAAAACTCTTACATTCTGCCCATTTACCTGACTTTACAAATTCAACTTTTCATTTAACTCTTTCAGTGTCTGATCCTATTGGAATGGAACTCCCCCTCTCAATTTACCACAGGAACAATTTACAACATTAAAGCTGTTTTTAAGTGGCATATTTCTTCACAAACCAAAAGAAAACTGTATAATTATTTAATAAAGATTACTAACAAGAGGGTTTATTTTTTCCTGCCAGGTGGATATTAGAAGTATGCCATTTTTCTGAATGAAAAACTGCTTTCTCATTTTCAATCTAATTCTTTTTTCATTCCCTCTTCGGAATGATCTTACTCATTGACATCTGATGCACTATGACAATGGGAAATTACAAAACTGCATTACAAACTTACAATGAAATCCCTGACCTTTCTATTTTGTGTTCCAAGATTGAATGCAATTATGTAAGTCACATGGTTTGTATGTGCAATGCTTACATTTCATATTTTATCTCTTAATTGTTCCACCTCTGCAATTCCCTGTGATCTTATCCCTTCTGATCTTTCATTTCATACCCATCAAATCACTCTATTTCTTCATTGTCATCATCACTACTTTGTTTCATGGATATAAAGAATGGTTGAAGAAAGTGACAATACATTTATTTAATCAGGGGGAAATTCAGTTATTTTAAAAGGAGATAGGGTGGATATTAATTCATTTTAAAGACTTAAGAGTTTTCCTAGACAAATTTAATAATCACATTTTCCCTTTTATGTGAATTCTTCATTCTAATGTCCCAGCAAGGAGAACAAATATTGAAACTGTTTCATTCATGAGGCTTTTTAACTAGAAATTCTTAAAATTTGAAATCCCATTATCTGTTCTACTGTAGACAACAACAAATAGAATGTACTCTTGTTTATCATGCTTGATTAGAAAAAATATGCAAAGTAGCTTATATCCACACAAAAAAAGGTTAAAATAGATATAATTTATAAAGTTATATTTTAAGAATATGCTTGGGATAATACTTATTTAAAACATAAAACATAAGAGATATTGCTTACAAAAATTCAATATTGAATAATTTTATTGCTGATGACCAGTCATGGTGATAACTAGTGACAGTTGTATAAAACAAAGTATAAAATGCGGTGAGTGAGTTGAATCAAATGCATGCATTCAGAATTGAATTGTCAATTGCATTTAATATAAGTATATTGCGGAATGAGATTAAGAAACTTAGTACAGCAGCAGACACTGATTTTCCTAATATTTCTTAATGCTTTATAAGAAATTACATAGAACTGACTACCTCATCAGTACATGTAGCACTGATATAGATTTATATCTGCACATACTTCCCGTTAAAACATCTGCTCTCACAGTTGGCAGTCATATGGAATTTAGTTAAATAGCTTTGCTCCTCAGCAGAAGGCCATAAATGGAAGCATAGATAAGCTCCCTAGCTATATCAGTGTCAGCTGTAACCCCTGATCCAACAGCAATAAGACATATTCTACAAAATAAAATATGCATGGAGATTTAACATTAAAAGATCCGCTTAACTGGAATTGTCATGGATTATTAATAGCATACTGACTTTCAAATTAAATAAAGTTCAATCTTTGTTAAATTTCCAGGGACTGGGGGTTCTATAATTATAAAATCAAAATAGGATGCATTTTAGCCAACATTAAGTACTTTAAAATAATTATTTTAATCGGAAACAACTACAGTCCAATTTTTTTCATTGCCATTAATGATCTATGCATGCTTATTTTGTCCAGATGGAGTCTTTTGAGTTCTTGCTGTTTACATTTGTTATGCTGACTAGAGAAGCCAGACAGAGTCTTAATTCATTTTTAATGTAAGGAACTAATCCTTTGCATACATAAAACTAGAATTATTTAAGATCTTCCACTCAAAATATTCTATTAAACCCAGAAAGTACTACATCTGACAAGCTTTACTGGTACTTAACCCATGGGTCAATAGAAAGGCTTAGGCTAAGCCAAGAAGGCTGACAGAAGCAATATTGGTGATACTGTTGGACATTAACAGGACAAAACTTGTCTAACTCAGGAGAAAATTAAAGATAGAAACTATTTCTCTGAGAGCTAGTAGCAACATTCTGATGACTTTTCAATTTCTATTGCCATATCAACTCTCTTATCCAGTGAGTCTCCATTAGATCATTTTAAAGTGGCAGTCCTTGCCTTCCATTCCCATGTTCTTTTGTTAAATTTAATAGGATTAGAAAAAAAGAAGAGTATGAAGATTTCTTGGAAGTTTCTACATGACTGCTTTCTTCTTAGTGGATTGATTTATTCACAGTACCTATAGAGCACCTTGCTTGAGTTTCTCTACTCTTCAGAATACTACTCCTATAGTGTTATAGGATTCACTTTATTTTTTTTTTAAAAAAGGAAAAAGCAATTGCCAGCCTGACAGTTCCCATCCCAATCAATGTGAGGTGAATATCTGCTCTGTACTGGAGAGAGTGAGTATTTCTCTTTTATAATTTTTTACTTTTTTTGTCCTCCATAAGACTATTTTATCTCACAAATTGGAGAGGAAGAACTCTAGTCATCACACTTCTATGCTATACATATAGCCAGAAGATGACAATATTAAAATTAATTCAATGTATGCATGTAGACCTTTTAATTATAAGAAAGGCAGCATAGGGGATGAAAAACATACAGTATATCTCTGATACAATGGGGAATGGCTGGATGCCAGATTCTTCCTGGAATATAAGAGGCAGCAGTACACTCAAAGCTGGAAGTATATCCAAAATTAATCCTAGACTGAGATGTTTTCTTGGACTGAATCTTGTTATCTTAATAACAAAAGCTGAATATGCTCATTGATAATTAATTTGTCAAGAATAATGCTGGTTATAGAAGAATTCCTAAAGTAGGAATTTGATAATTTAAGAATGTATTATGCCCTGAATTCTATCTTGTAAATAACAGAGAATATCCAACTCATCTTATTAGCCCATGCTGAATTGGTTGTGCCCATCAGACAGTACTTACATGTATATATGTGTATCTATGTGTGTAAAAATGGATTGGTTAGTCACCAACCCATATTCTCATTATTGCATGTAAGTTCAATTTTGAATATAAGAAAGTTCTATTTGCAAAATGCCTTTTCATATCGCCATGTGAAATTGCCAAGACCTCCCAATAACCACTCTTGGACCTAGAGAGTAACAACTGTATAATCACTCTTCCCCACCAAAAAGACAGATGATGACACTATGTTGATGCAATGAGGGAAATATTGAGCTAATACAATGGTGGCAATGAAAAACAGTTTCTTCCTTCAACTTCAGTTCAAATAACTCTAAATATTTCATTGCTATACTAAGTTCCTAACCCTAGCAACCTTAAGATATGTGGACCTCAACTCTTAGAATTACCTAGTAAGCATGGCTGGAGAATTTTGTAAATTGAAATCTGCTTTTCTTAATGTTGCCAAGGCTGATAAACCCTGTCCTAAATGTTCTAAGCATCTCAAAATACCCATATCCCAGAGGACACTTAGAAGTGAGTAGATCAACTGAATGGCACATATGAACAAAATTTATTGCTGCAAAAATTGATGGAGTTAGTAGAGATGGCTAAATTGACTGCTTTAATCAAAGAAAAAAATACAAATACTTTTATTTTAACTTGGAAATACCATCTGGACTTTGTGCTTGAGGTGGAAAAAAATGAAACATTGCTTTTAGGTTTTACCAATTAGATAGATTTGTTGTTATAGAAATGGCTAATTTAAACTATTATGTAAAAATAAAAAGTTGAGGTTTGATGTTAATGCCTTATTCTACTGCACCAAGGGGAATCAGAAGTCAATGCCTTTTCATTTCTTTTTCATTCTTCTCTTCACATTTCCCTTCCCTTTCCCCTCCCTATTTTTCCTACTATTTGCTTTTGTATTTTTTTTGTATGTTATAACATAAATTAATAAAACTGTTAAATGTAAAAAAAAAAACCACAAAATATATTGAAGTGATTGAAAACATCAAAAACATTTCAATGAGTAACAAATTACCGATGGTATTCAGTGTAATACTCATTTATTTTTAAAAGCCTTAAAAAGGCCTCATTTGCCCTGAATAGAATTTAGAGTACAATGGGATTAATTTTCTTGACTTTTTTCAGGTCTAATATATTACATAATAGCCAATCAATTTGCTTTTTTTAAGTCTTTAGTTAAACTTTGATAAATAGTTCAAATCTGGAAATAATTATCTTTAGTCAATTATATTTTCAGTCAATTGTATTTCAGCCTCTAAAATCCTGATTCACTAGTTTCAGATGGAAAGCATATTCTGCACTCAGCTGTAATCATTAAACTGAAAGGCCATTGAGTAAGTGTATGAAAGGCCAAGGATTCCTTTGTATTGAACTCCAGGCTTTTTTTTTTAATGAATATGGCTAAATTCCATGCATATTTTATATGTTCACTTTTTTCCTTCTAAATAAATATTTTGCTTCACATATCATTTCATGTAATTATCATTTATTTAAATTACCCTACAGCAGCGGTTCTCAACCTATGGGTCGCGACCCCATTTGGGGTCGATCGACCATTTCACGGGGGTCGCCAAGCAAGGCTATCCGCCAATTTTTTTGTCTGCCATTTTTTTCCCCTTTTCCAGCGGGTGCCTTACCTCCCTGGGGCTGGGCCAGCTGGTGGTCGGCCTGCTCCGTCTCTGCTGCTTGCCAACTATGCCTCGGCCAGCGCAGGGGGCGGAACCACGCATGCGCGGCACTCCCGGGCAGGGAAAGTCCTCGACTTACGACCGGTTGGGTAATCCTCGACTTACGACCGGTTTAGTCCTCGACTTACGACCGGTTTAGTCCTCGACTTACAACTGGTTGGGGGTCATGGCATTAAAAAGGTTGAGAACCACTGCCTTACAGCATATCCCAAAAAATAGGAGATTACATCCGTTATTTCTGTATTCTGCAAAAGGCTTTGGGGCATGATAGTAGATTGCATAGGAAGGCAGGAATGCTTGGACAGTACTCCAATTTGATGTTCAAATATAAAAGTGTTCAGAGGGGTCCAAGCCTCTTGGGGGTAATCTGCAATATACAGCTATGCATATGAGATCATATGCAAATCAGTGAAACAAATTTTATTTTTTTATACAAAAATTTGTGGGTTGAAACAAACTGTTGATTAAAAGGTCATGGTACTGCTAAAGGACATGGTTAGCCTATCTTGCTTTGCCAAGGATATTTTTCTAAAAATATTTTTCATATGGCGATTTTCTGAGCTTTTTATTCAAAAATCAAACTTTTCTAACTGTAGAGAATCAGCCTTTCTTCTGGGATGCTTTGGTTATACAGACAATAATGAAGGTGAAATGATATTTTAAGCAATCCATGGCTGTCTTCATTTAAATGATAAATGAGATGTTGACCGCTGCCATCAAGGAAAACTGTCTGAGGCAGTGCAGCCAGCACAGTGCATGCCTGTGGATGAAGGCCAAACCAGCTTGCATAGGAATGGTATCATCAATAGCATTACAGTAACTTTTGCACTGCAGCAGCATATGGGATTCTATAACTACACTACAACTCATATAGTTCCTCATATTTATAAAAGAATAATCAAGAACAATCCCCAAAAATGAATCTTAGACTTTTCCCCCCTGATATTTGAAATAAATTTCTAATGCACAGGTTTTACATGTGGTATTGATATGGAATTATAATCTTGTTTAATAATTTAAATTATATTATTGAATATATTATTTGCTAAATTCTAGGAGTTCACTTAGTGGACTAAAAACATATATGTCACAATCTATATATATTATATGTGAAGCTCAGATTTTCTTTTCTTTTTTTTCATCCATTACTACTTAATGCAGTTCTGGAAGACTGAGTTAGTTATGTACTATCAACCACAGGTGTTCATGCAAATAAAAATACTCAAATATCTACTCAAAGCTCGTTAATTCCTATGTTCAACAACAAGATCTACCAAAAGCTAATTTCCTTTTTACTCCTTTCTTCACTGGTGTATTGGAAATTTGGAGAGAGAGAAAACATCTTTCTCTTCAAATGCAATAAAATTAGTACTTCCTTTCAAATAAGTTAGCGCTTCCTTGAAAGTGAATGAAGAAATTTATTTATTGATGAGCTAAATGCTCATTCTATTTTTACAGATTCATCTATCTGTGAGCAGAAATGGATTTGTTCAAATGCTGGTGATTTTTGACAAAATTTTGCTTGAAATGAATCAGTTTACTTTGTAGGATAAATTTCTTCTGTATCACATCAGCACAGAAGTGTTGAACTGAGAGAGAAAGCATTGTTGACTGCTTCTTTTTACTTCCTTGTTTTCATTTTTCCATCAGTTCATTATTTCAATTTCCAAGCTCTTTTCCTAAATCTTTCCTTTCCCATTCAAATTAATTCTCTTTCACTTCTTTCCTCTGAAGATTTATTTATTATTGCTGGATTATCAGGTTAGGCAGGAGGAAATAAATTCAATATTTGTTATTCCATTCCAAAATCAAGTCTGAAGCCACCTATACCAAAAATATTTCTACTTTTAAATTTGGCACATTCATTATCAAAGGGCATCTTTATATAAAAATTACTCAGTAAAAAATGGGAATTGGGAAGGGCTAATGAAGAATTTCTACAGCCCCAAACTGCAAAAATTCTTTTGCATGAAGTCTTCTACATCCATGTGTCTAAAATTTATCGCTCTTTATTTCCATTAAAAAAGGAAAGTAATGTTTGCAATTTTACCTGGTTCAGCCCAAAGGTAAGTCCTCTAATCCTAAAAAATCAAAACTAACATTCAACAAAAGCCATGGATTGAAATTTGCCAGTATTCATTTTCTCAGGACAGGCTACTTCATTTGACATACTATCCTATTCCTTTTGATAAATTAGATCTATCCGCAACTATTCCCTCTCTCTCTCTCTCTCTCTCTCTCTCTCTCTCTCTCTCTCTCTCTCTCTCTCTCCCTCTCTCCCTCCCTCCCTCCCTCCCTCCTCCCTTTTTCCCTCTTCCTTCTCCCTTCCTCCCTTCTTTGGTTTTGGTTTTACAAATCAAAGTCATGAAACTTCAAAATTTTCAGCATTAGCTTCAGAATAAGCAAATTAAGAACCTCTGAACAGGTTCAAAGTGAATCAACTTGTTTTCAATTAAATAAGAGTCTGAACCAGATCTTTGAGTTGACGCATTTCCTTAATATTTTGCTATGAAAACACATTGAAGCTTGATTGACAGGTCCTGATACCCGCAAGCATGTTCATTAATTTAGTAAATAAAAGTCATGGTTGAATGCTATTGGTAAAAAGGTTATTTTCCACTATAGTGAAACATGTTTATATGAGATGACTATATTTTAAAAATATGTGGTTATTCTAACAAGAAATTGAATTGGATATACAAGTGTACCACTATTTAAATATTTCCCTAAACTTATCCAGCTCAAAGAAGAATGCCATTTTCTACATCAATAGAGCATGTAATGGTTTGTCATTACAAGTAAAGTTTAATTTACACAAAAACTCACTCCTACTGAGTGCAAGTGTTTTTAGAAGCAATGAATCTGCTTCTCTGTGACATTCTTTGTTTGTGTATGAACTTTTTTAACTGCAATTTTTGTCAACGATTTTTTTGGTAAGAGAGATGCTTGTCTATTAGGATGAATCTGTTATTTGTTATTTATACATGGCTTCTTATCTTATAGAAATTTATTTGGTTAGTACACATGGAGCAAGCAACCAACAATAACGCTGAACAACCAATAATCCACATATCCATATCACGACTGAAAGAAAACCATTTTGAATTTAGTACTAAAAAGCAGCAATTAAATTATGATTGCATTATATTAAAAGATAAATATGAATAACTAATAATGACATCCATTTATTTAGAACAAATGGATAATTAAATTGAATAGGGTCTGTTTAGTTCAATGTTCAAAGAGATTTATATTTTATAACTTTATATCCAATTTTTCTTTTATGATGGAATGCAAAGCAGCATAATTCACTAATTGGATGCCTTGTGTTCATTAGACTAATAATATCTAATATCTAATCAATCATCCCTATTACCCTCTTACATATTATCAGCAAACTGTACCGGGGAAAAACTGTTCTAAAATTACAGGAATGAATTGAAAGGGGGAAAATGATGAACAGAAGAGAATTTAAATAATCCTTCAGCATCTAATTGAAAATATTCTTCTAGTTTACTACTTCAGATCACTTCTAAGCTAAATGATCTCCTTTACAATAATATATTATTGCTTAATTATTCATTTTTAACATATTGGTCAGGTGTCTCTCTCACACTTTTTGCTTTTGTTTTGTTTTTTGTTTTAATAAAGATGGCATTCTTTATCCTCATCTTATCTTATATCTCTAAGTTACACTCCTCTCATTTTCCTTGTAACATTGTGATGAACAGAGTGAGTTCAGTTTATCTTCTGAGAAGAAGGTGGATCAAAATGAATCCTATTTGTTGTTATGGGAAAATGTCTAAGGTCAGCTCTTATTATACAGTATTAAAATGCTTCTTGGATGCTACATCTGTTTTCTACATTACTCATATAGAGGTGGTATTTTTTAGAAGAAAGCAGTTTTAACTGCTAGTACACAGAACAAATTTGTGTTTTTGTGTAGACTGGGAGGACTTACAAACTGGAAATTTTGCTAACGGTGACAAAGAAAGAGGAACTTCTAATGGTAGAGCAATAGTTATAACCTGTTTGCTCTTTCGGTTGTAACAACAGCTTTCAGTTTAGACATCTGTTCCAATGCCAGAGACAAAAATCTATTCAGCATTAAATCTGATTTGCTTAAACCTCTGCAGACAATTTGCATGTTTAGTAGACATTAAAAATACTGATTTTAGTTTGCTTATTTGCTTTACCTATAGCTATATCTTCTGGACTCATTCTTGTTGTTTTCTCACCCTGTCAGCAAATCTTTGCAAGTGTTGTAATCAAAGAAATAATCTTAATAATTAATTAATAAACATTCCGGATGGGGAGAAGCACACACACATATATTTCCCTTTTTCTTTGTTTTGGAACAAAGTGGATATAAATTTTATTGTGAGTGAAGTTTTCTTTCCAATGTTTGTCACTGAGGCCTAAAAAGCTAGACTTGTAAACTGAACAGTAATTGTAGATAATACAGTTCTATGTAATTTATATAGAGTTTTGTTAAACCATGAATGTTTGTCACTTTGAGAACTTGATAACACTGCTTAAAATAACATTTGAAATATGTCAAAAAGGAATGTATAAAATCTGTCAGGAAGAAGATTTCAAATTTCATGCAATCTTGTATTAGCACGATGACCCATTCTGTATGTTCATTACGAGCATTTAAATTAATGATTACAAATTAGTTTAGCTTTTCTGTTTTGTATTTTATTTTTGTTGATAAAAGAAAATAAATATGTTAAAAATTAGTTTACCTATAAGTATTAGGTGGAATTAACTTGAAAGAAACATAACTAGAGTTTCTATAACATAACTTAAGTCTAGCTTTAAATTAAATGAAATCCAATTAGAATCCCATTGTGAAGAAAATATGCATGTAGTCTAGATTCCCAAAAGCAAAAAAATATATATAACGGGGTAATACTGAAAATTGTCATAACATTTGTTATGTTATAGAATGTTTTATTGTTTAAGATGCTTGTGAAAAGGAAGTTTGTGAGTAAATAAAATATTGCACAACATTCAATAACACATGATCAAATAAGAATTGTCACTGATTATCTTTCCCATATGTAGAAATTCATTGTGAATCTTTGCATACTGATAGAGATATTCTGTATAAGAACAGTTTATCAAAAGTGAGAAAGGAAAGAACGGCATGTGAATGGAGTAACCAACTCATTAAAATCTAAAATAGGACCTCTACTTTCTTTTCTACATAGGTCTAGAGGATACTGTCTCTAGTAGTGATGTTTCCTTGAGACTAGGATTTAGCAGTAGCAATAGCACTTAGACTTACATACCACTTCACAGTGCTTTACAGCCCTCTCTAAGTGGTTTACAGAGTCAGTATATTATCCCCAACAATCTGGGTCCTTATTTTATTGACTCAGAAGGATGGAAGGCTGAGTCAACCTTGATCCGTTCAGGATCGAACTGCTGACAGTCACAAAGTTAGCCTACAATACTACATTCTAACCACTGTGCCATCATGGCTCTTAATTTAATCACAGAAGTGTAAACAGAATTCTTTCTTAAATACTGAATAGAATTAGTATTGGATCCACATTAGCCCTACTACCTGCATTTATTTTCCACAATTGTTTGTATCTTGAGTAAATGTAATATGAAAATCCAAGTGGTCACTTAGTAGCAATTATGTCATTGGTGTCCTTATTACATAGATGCATTTATTGTAGGACATCCTACATGAACTATATAACTATTATTTCTTTCAGACTAATAATAATATAGATATCCCTGAAGAAGGTAAAAGAATAATAGTGCAGTATGTTTAAGACAGGATTGCTCAATGGAACAATACTGAAATTCTTTTATATCTGTTTTATGCATCTAAGAGAGGTTGTCCCCTTTTTAATTTTTTGTTCATTTAAAACCCTCAAAATCCATAAGGTTGATCCAGCACTATCCCATGTTAAAATGGCACTATTGTTTTGGAAAAGCTGCATCATATTATTCCTATAATTAGTATATGATATTAGAGGCTGAATATTTGTTATCCAGATAATCATAAGTTGTCAGTATCCACACAGTGCACAATACTACTGTATTCATTCCTCCCAGAAATAGTCTCCCACTACCACCACAATGGGTTAGCCCAACAAAATTTGAGGGGAATATGACTGAATATGCAAGAAAGAAAGGGGCTAGTGTCCTGTTGATAAGAACAGCTTTGAAAATAACAAAGGTGACTTTCAAAGAGCAAAGGAGCACGCATACATTGTACCTGGGTTCTTACTTGTAGTTCTGCTCCTGTACCTATGTGCATTCAATTTAAAGTGCATTTATGTCATTCATGAAAAAAGAAACAAAAACAAGCAAAAGGAACCAAGGAAATTAGCAGCAAACAGAGCCTGCAGGACTAGAGGCTTTGAAAGAAACAAAACTATAAAAAATACATCCTATGGACATATCTTGGTGTTTAGCCCATATTTAAATTGCTAATACAATTGATATTCCATTTTTTGCATGTAATATTCTTGCTGAGAACTGTTGTAATAGCATAATTGCCACAAAGGGCTGCAAAACACATTGTTCTACAAAGGTTCAGCACATTTGAGCACTGATGATAATTCAGTTGCTAAAAGGCAATGCATGTGGCATATTGTCCTCTGAGATAAAAGAAAAATAGGTTAGGACTGAGGTAAAGAGCTGGTGGGCTACCAGTGCAATCCCTCAGGATCTTACACTTTAGGTAATTGGTTCATTTTGTCTAATGGCATTGCCAGCTGTGTTTATTTGTCATGATGCTCTATCTCTGTCACCTTGCACATGCACACAAAAAGATGAATTATATCTACATACCTTTGGGGACAATACTTAATTAAAAATATTCAGGTGAACAGGAAAAGTAAACTTGTTTCACAACTGAATTCCCTGAGCATAATATAAATGATTCCATTTAAGTGTTAAAGAATGTCCAAAATCATTAATAATATATTTGGCTGGTCAAAAGAATAATTGCATTTGCATTCATTCATTGCAACATTTTTCCTCCAGTATCTGTAGAATGGCAACCCATTTAATACCAGAAAGCTCCGCTCTTGTCATTTTTAATGTTATTATTATTCATGAACATACTAATCAAGCTCAATTGCTAATGTGACATTCTTAATTGTTTAATGTTTTATTAATATATCATCATGACATATTAATAGTGACCTTTTACAGTTACAATAGTTAAGATCTTATTGGATTCAACATCATTCCTTTTTCCCTTAATAGATTTTGTCATTGCCTTAGTTGTAATAAAGGAATATCAAAACTGTAAAGGTGACAGAGAAGGAAAATTATGAGTACACATCCCCTTAGCAGTTCCAAATGACAGAATACAGCTAACAACCTGAAAAACACATGAAGGAGGAATATTTTTTGCATCATGGAATTTTTTTCTGAACATCATTTTCAGCAGGAAAACCTCAAATTTAGTCTAATGATCAAGTTCTAATGATCTGCTAAAGCATGATTCACAAAGCACATTGAAATAAATGTGGAATGGCAAAAGGACAGTTCATTAAAACAATGCTAATAAGTGGGTTGCTTACTTAATTACTAAAAGGATGAAATCAAATAAGTGTGCATTATTAATAGGAAATCATAAAAGCCAAGCTGAGTTTTGTGGTCATAAATACTATATTCTACTCTATTATCCATTTTAATAATTGTTCTTTTTTATCATGATACAAATGTAACTTTTCCCCATATTTAGATACTTACAAATATTTTTTTTAAAAAATATTTTATTCATTTTTTTGCAATTTCAGATATCTGCTATCACCCATTTCAAAAGTTTTATCTCCTCAGATTTTTCTTTCTTAACTCTCTCCTCCAAGAAATATGCCACTTACGTTATGTATCTCTGCATTCAGGAATATGATTATGGCACAGTATTATTCCAGATGCAACTAGTTAAATATTGGAAAGAGAAGGTTAGACTAAATTAATTGAGATTCTTTTACAATTTCTTATGTTATCAGCAGTGGTGAGATTCAAATATGTGAACAACCGCTTCTCTGTGTGGATGCCGCTTCCGGAAGTCCATTCTGGGCCTGGGGGAAATGATTTTAAGATTGAGAAAAGTGAAATATTATGATTAATGTGAATAGTAGGATTTTTTTTCAAAACAATTATGTTAAGACAGGGAATGAAATTAATAAGAATATACTGACATTGGAGAATTTGCAATTATCATTGTTGGAGAGAATTTCTGTGATCAAAATGAATGTATTAACTAGAATGATGTTTTTGTTTCAAATAATACCTATTTTGACTACTCATGTGCCTTTTAAGCGATGGCTGAAAGATATATCTAGGTTTGTCTGGCAAGGGAGAAAATCAAGGGTTAAATGTAAAATCTTCCAAGATGCAAAGGAACAAGATTATATTTTGCAGGCTGCTGCTTGGATTGAATGAAGATTTGGGGGGAGGGAGGGTGAATTATATTGAAACTATAATTCTTCCTCCAGGCAATGCATTCACAATGCTACATTTAGGTCCTTTCTGGAAGATATCTTGATTGTGCAAGTTCACAGGTTCAGTGGGCTCATAGATCAAACTCAAGGTTCCAACCAGAGTTCTCTTTAAAGCTTTTGCAACATTACAGCCCTATGCACTTTAGTTGGGGGAAAGAAAGTTTTTCATTGGATTCATTAAATAGTGAATACAAGTAACCAGCATGGCTCTCACACCAATGCAGTCCCTTTTGTTTATAGATTCCTGAGGATGGGCAAATTATTCCACAACTAATGTAAATGAACCACGGTATTTCCCTGAAAATAAGACCAGGTCCTTTTTTTTTGGCCTTCAAAAGTGGCACCAGGTCTTATTTTCAGGGGGGAGTCTTTTCTACTCACCTCGCGGCGGCCAAAACTAGGGCTTATTTTGGGGGTGAAGCTTATATGTGGCCCACCTCCAAAAATCAAGCTAGGCTTATTTTGGGGGTAAGTCTTTCTTTTGGGGAAACACAATATATCAACATAAACCTTGTGACAGAAACCTTATTCTATAAGTAAAAAGTATTTGCTTCATAGGGCTGTTGGCAAAAATGGTAGTGAAAATAATATACTAAACAATAAATTATGTGGCTTACAAGATATACAATTCTAGCACTTAAAAATATTTTACTAATTTTATAAACTGACCACATTTGAGAATTCTTGGCCATAAATGAGCAGATTTCAGACTTTTGTACATGGGAAATTTAATTAGGATATACAGTAGAATTCTATTATTAACAAATTCTATCATAATATTTCATTATATGGCAAGAAATTTGAAACTTGGAAACTATTTTAGTCATGCTTGCATGAAAGAATTCATAGCTACCTTATAAAAAATACATGTATATTCTGTTTTCCTAGTACTTTTGGTACAATTTAATAATGGAAAAAAATGATTCATAAATGTTTGTAGCTTTCAGTATATGAATATTGTGAGGTGATTAACTCCCAAATGTATACTTATAACAATGAGAAAAAAAAATATTTATTTATTTTATCTGTCTGTCTGTCTGTCTGTCTGTCTATCTATCTATCTATCTATCTATCTATCTATCTATCTATCTATCTATCTATCTATCTATCTATCTATCTATCTATCTATCTATCTAATAACTATATTGCCCTTCACACTTACATGACTCTGGGTAGTATACGTGTAAAATGATAAAATCATATTATAAAAGTCAAAAGCAAAGTTAAAAACAAAATTAAAACAAAGTTAATAATAAAAAAACAGATGGAGCACCTTCATCCCACCAACCATCCCCAAGGTTGTATGACACTCTTAGACATCCCATGATAGTTGCTGGAGCCAGGTCTTGACATTGGCTTTCTACCAAGAGGAGGGTACTGACTAGATGAAAATAGTAAAAATCTTCTCCATCAGCACTGGATTATGCCACATGGAACTTTGCCAAGCACCTTTCAATCACAGCATAGCCAAGAAGTTAGGAGTATAATCGACTTTCAGGTAGCAGACTTCTAATAATACAAATCAGTCAAACATGGATCTTCTTTATTCTTTCCTTTTAACAGATGTTCTTTTCCTAATAGGAAAACAAAAACGAAACAAATGGCAGAGAAACATAAGAGAAGTATAGATGGAAGCCAATTACATTTTGAATTCGTATGAAAGTCCATGAATATGTCAGATGGCTGGCTTCATAAAAGCCTAATCAGGAATTAACCACATGCATAAATTAGGAGCTAGCTTTACTGTTTACAGATTTATTAATTTGAATGCTAGTTCTTGAAATCTAGTATTTTTATGCTAATGTCCCACATTAAGCCAGGTAGGTTACAGAGATTTTTTTTCCTGAGTGGTTTTCCTAGAGTCTTAAATAACTATGTTCACCCAAGGTGGCATTTAGTTGTCACTGACCTGGAATGATATTAAAAGCTTCCAGAACAGTATGGAATTTTCAGTAATGAAATGGGCTTGCATTTTGACTTCTAGTGAATGGTTTGAGACTGATTTCTTGGCTCTTCCAAACTGTTAATTCACAGTTATGTACAACCTAGTATTGACAAACTTCTTAATGTTAGGTTTTCAAATGAATGTAGTATATTCATTTATCACAGAGAAGAAATATAATCCAAAATATTCAGAACAAGATATCCAAAGCTTGAATAGATTCTCTTCAAACAACTTTAAATCCTAATTGCTGTCTCCTTTCAAACTACTGTTTATAAAGGGTGGTTGCATTTTTTTATTATATAGGTCAATCTATCCTGTCTAGCAAACTAAACACAGACTTATAATTAATTCATTTTGGCAATGCAGCTACATTCCAGGTATACTAAGCCTTTAAGATTAATACAATAAACAGTGATCTTCTACATCCTTTATTTTTAATATTGCTATCTTAATAGTTGTGTATTTGATTGATAGGTAAATGAAACAAATATTGTTAAGTATTATGCTGAAGATCATGTAGATTACCTCTTGAGATAAGCTGTTTACGTGCTTGAACTTTTTCACAAGGGAAAAAAGGATAGCACATTGTCAATTCTGAGAGCTTTTAGAGAAGGCAAACAGTGAAGAATGTTGGCTAACAGCTAAGTCACCTTGTCAGTTTTCCTGTCAGTGCAATTGTCTTCCAAGGCCAGAATTTTCCCCCTTTTACTCACACCAGCAGAAGAGCAATCCATGTCAGGTCACTAAAACCCCCACGCCACACACTATCCAACTAGATCAGGGCTTTTCAACCTTTTCACCCATTGTACCACTTTTAGGATATGGCAACATCCAAGTACCACCAGTCGCCTAGCAAGGTGTCAAAAACTTGATGACCAAAAAAAAAAAAAGGAAAAAAGTGATAAAGTACAGGTAGCCCTCGACTTACAACAGTTCACTTAGTGACTGTTCGAAGTTACAATGGCACTGAAAAAAGTGCCCCCAAGCCACAGCCGAGCAAGACACCTGCCTGCCCACCCAGTGGCGCTCTTCCTCCTGTTCAAGGTTTTCATTGTTGTGAGCATTTCTGTTGAGGGTTGGCAGCGGAGGTGTTTGGTTTTTATTCCCCCCGTCTGCTGGGTGGTTGCAGCAGGTTTTGGTCACTTCACATGACCCTGGGACACTGTGACCATCATAAATATGAATCAGTTGCCAAGCATCTGAATGTAAATAACAAGACCCTAGAAATGCTGCAACATTCCAGCTGATTGGGGCTTCTTCTGGGCTCAGCAGAAGTGCCAGGATCAGTGCAGAGCTCCAGCTGGAGCCTGGCGCTGATCCTGGTGCTTCCATTAAGCCCTGACAGCCTGGAAGAAGCGCTGATCCTGGCGCTTCCGCTGAGCCCTGACAGCCCTGCAGCTCCAGCCATCTCTCACTCAGGCTTGTGCGGTGCTGCCACTGGTTCAGCTCATTCCCCTCCCCCGCACTTTTCTAGAATGGTCGCGTACCACCTGCCAGGTGCCAATGTACCACAAGTGGTACCCGTACCACTGGTTGAAAAGCCCTGAACTAGATAACATAAGTAGTGTTGAGTGTGGGCTTTGCTGCCCCTTTATATACAATAGCTTGCCCTGCCAATTTTGGTAGGGATGTAGTTTCCTCTTTGGTAGTTCTTTGAATAGGATATTTCACTAAGTAGTTCATTTTTTGTGAGTCTCACATGCAATTTCAGACTTCTTTCCCACATTTTTCGTTCCCTTCCTTCCTCCCTGTCTTTTTAAAAAAAACAAAAAAAAATAAAACAATACTCTCACTTAAATTAGCCATTTTGGAGTTCCCCCACCCCCGGAATTCTGTGAAGCAAATTATTGTTGTTATAATTATGCTAGTGGTGGGACCCAAAATGATACAGTATTAAGGAACTATTATTGAAGAGAATAAATGGACATGAATTGACATCCAAATAAGTCATGCATTTGTATTGTTTATTTATTTATTCTTCTATATATCTGCTTTCCTACAAATATCTGATCTAAGTGGACCATTGTAAGTTCAATTTCTCACTCATTCCAGAATGAATTCATGCCTGTGACTAATATTTCTGTTATCTCTTTGCTAAAAAAGTTTTTGGCAGAAACAAATCATCTAACTCCCTAACCCCTGACTCTTGATACATTCCAAAAAGGTAGCTGGCTTCAAGGAATCCATAACTAGAGTCAAAAAGTCTAGGACCTGCAGAGGCTGAGATCACAGCATCACTGAGCACCTGAGTATGGGTGACAGTTCAAAGCAAGATAACTAACAGGCATAAAACTTAGGAGAAAGTCCTTGCTAGTGAATAACTAGTTTTATCTGGCAATGTTTGTTAGCTCACAGTTGGTGCTCAGAAAGCAGGAACATAAATCTTCAATTTGCAACATATCAGTGTTAGAACAGTCTCCTGCTAGTTCAGCTACCTAGCTTGCACACATTTTGCACTATTTCAGCCACCCCTTGAACTATGTTTATTTGTTCCAGTATAGTGCTGTTTTCCTAGTCTTTTTAACCCACTTTAATAATCTATGTGGAGACTTCGGAAGAAAAGAATTTATAACATTTAAAAATAGCTTTCTTAATCTGATGAGAGTACTCATCAGATTCAAGTTTCTTCTGAGCTGACCTTAATTACTAGTAACTTCCTGTATTCATTCATTAGGATTGCTTGGCAATACCACAAAAATGTCTTTTTGTTGTCTTCTTCTCAATTGCTTGTTTAATTTGGCTTTTTTACACAGCCTACAGTCCTGGAGTTACCTAAAAGTCTTCATCCAAGTAATGTGGGTTTTATCCTACTTAGCTATTTGAGATAAAGCAAGATATTAATTATTAAAGCAGCAATGAATAACAGAATAACAGAGTTGGAAGGGACCTTGGAGGTTTTCTAGTCCAAACCCCTGTTCAAGCAGGAGACCCTATACCATTTCAGACAAATGGTTGTCCAATATCTTCTTAAAAACCCACAAAAAACCCACCACTTCTGGAGGCAAGTTCTTTCACTAATTACATATACATATATTTTATATGATTAGGAATTAGGGATAATTAAGAAATTTAACAACTCCAATATGAGAGAAAGTTAAGAAATTGATTGATTTTCGAACAGAAGCATTCACATATCCTACCAGGAATACTTCCTTCAAGCTATTGACTACTTGTAGACTTTCACTTTCAGGGACCAAAATTGGGTTTAGATCTGGAGGAATTAGCACTATTACACTTTATTATTTAAAACACAAAAGTATTCCCTGCAGACACAATATACCAAGTGCCACCCTAAGTTTATAATACAGTTTATCATTTTACACAATAAGCTGCAGGAACTGTCTGCTTTCATTTGCATGTAAATATTTCATATCACTCTATCATATTTAGAATCCACAATGATGCTGTTCAGTAGCTTCATACTTTCTTCCCTATAGAGATGATTTTCTACAACTGTTTAGTTCTGATTCTTATAACATCTCAAATGACTCCTTCTACTGCTATAAGGCTACCATTTTGATGTCAAAAACAGCAGACCCTGATGAACAAAGCCAACAGGCCAGAGTTTTCTTCTGATTGGTTAGCAACACTTTAGTTTATATAAAATGTATAAATGAGTAACAAAGAAACTCTTCAATTGAAATATATTTTGAAGCAAAGATGTCTATAGATCCTGGTTCTTAAAAAAATTGATTTTGTGCAATTGAAGTTTGGCTGTTTTTATGGCTGTTCACATGGGAAATAAATTAAAAAACAGGCAGCTTCAATAGTAACTAGTTTTAAAGTAGCAATGAAGAAAGATAAAGCTAAAGGATTGATTTGATTTGTACAATGTTAATCAAGTTTTAATGAATGATAGAAATTTAAAATGTATAAATGTAAAATTTATCATCAAATGTATACTATAATGTTTTATGTCATCTCAACACTAAAATCTTTTAACATTATCATACCAAATGACTATTAGCTATACCGAGACATGAATGACAAATTCTTTGTCACAACATTTGAATATTGATAGAATTGTAAGTAGATGTAACCAATTACATAGTCAATAAAAAGTGCACTGCAGGTTTAGAAAAACAGATGAATTTTAAAAGAGGCATGTAATTATGAATATATTTCACTTTTTCATATCATTATCATTTATTTCAAGTTTTCAATTGTACAGAAAAATATAAAAAATAATAGAATCTCTATCACAGATTTTGATTGTTAACTGTACATAGACTACCTGAGGTTTTAGCTCCTGGTATCTGCTTTATTAAAATGAGACATACAATTAATTGGTAATTGTCATAGCTGAATGATAAGAGAGACAGCTTGTTTTTGAGATTTTAGTACTTTATGCATCGTTGGCTAATACTGCCACCTATTGTGCATAAAAAAGAAATATCATCCGTCTTTAAGGTCCAGAGGGAACTCAGAAAACATTAGAGCTATACTGTATGTCTACTTAGAAGTATATTCCACTGAGTTCAGTAAGACACACCCCCAAAGTAAGGCAGAACACAATAGCAACTTTCATATAATATAATTAACAGACTTGCTTGCCTCCTTTCCATGTATTCTTTTCAGCAGAACACGACAACCGCTAATGTATTTATTTGAGCTATGTATTTATTTGATTTACAAGCCACGCAATAACAAAGTGCCTCAAGGCAACATACAGAAATATAAAAGCATGGAACTGAACAGCAGAGAAAAAAAAGAGCCAATGACAAAAAAATGAAAGAAGACATTTTACCAGGGAAATACAAAACAAATTAAAATATTATGTCTGTAATGTAGGTTCATGAATCACCCTGCCCCAAGGCCTGCCAGGAAAGCCAAGATTTTACAGCTTTTCTACATGACAGCAAGGCTATACAGAATTTGGGGCAGGGAATGCAGAAGCCATTGAAAGACTATTTTTATTTGATGAAACATTGATTAAAGCCCCCTTTCAAATTAAGGCACCAAACAGAAGTAATATTCTTGTTCAAAACACCATTTTGAATACTATTGCATTTCAATCAGAAAAATGGGAGAAGCCATTAAAGCAGCTACTTTCTACAAACTCAGAGCAGCTGGTCATAGGTCTATGACAATTTGCCACGGCCAACTTGCCAATGCCAACTCACCAATTTGCCACAGCCAACTTGCCATGGCTAACTGTCCATGGGACAAGAGTTATACTAATATCAAAGACATGGTGGAACAGAATCATTACAGAAAGGGTGCAAAAGGAGGGACAGAATGAAATGTGAATGACAAAAATTAAAATATTTTTTTATTTTAAATAATTAAATTGAACTGTTAAATTATCCCGTGCCAGTTGTCCCCTGGCAAGTTGGCTGTGATGAATTGTACTGCAGCAAATTAGCCATGGCAAATTGGCCATGGTGAATTGGCCACAATTAGTTAGCTGCGGCAAGTTGTCCTATTCTGGCTGGTCCTTCTTCAGGGATAGTCCTCTGAATCAGTTTATTTTCACACTTCACTAGGAGGTTCTGAAGCACAACCCCTGTATGATTCAAGAAGCGCTTTAAGGTGGCAAAGTTTACAGCAATGTTTCAAAATTCTTTTAAAGATATTGGAGTGTTAACAAACAGCCATTGAATCCTGAGAAAGTAAAGACATTCAAGTTTACTGTCCCAAATGAAATGTCATGTCATAAGAGAAATAAAAGACATGAGTTATTATATCAATGATGTAATGATATGGAATTAATCTAACAGACTATTTGCAGGTTCATTGGGAAAGAAAGAAAGAAAGAAAGAAAGAAAGAGAGAGAGAGAGAGAGAGAGAGAGAGAGAGAGAGAGAGAGAGAGAGAGACATTTTATCCATCATCCTATTTTATCCTTCAAGTATAAAAATACGTTAGAAGAGAGGATAATATTATTTTAAATTTATTATATTAAATACCATAATACTATTTTAATAATATTATTTTAGATAAATGGAAATATACTCAAGACCTAACCTCCCAAAGGTACAATTAATAAGATTGTCTGGTATGAAGAAGAAAACAGATGATAAGGAATATGACATACACAGCTTTTTTACAATCCCTAACAAAGGATTTTTTTTAGCAGTGTTTCTTTTCTTTTTTCATATAAGTTTTATTATTTTTTTTAATAAATCTTTAGAGCTTAGTAAACAACATGTTGTCTGGGTTCACATATTAACTTCTTCAATATAAATCTATTTGGTACTGCACAATCCAGTATTTTTTCCTTGATCCTCCTTTCTTCCCCATATTTTTCTATTTTCCCCTCATTAGACAATTATAATTCTTGGTACTATTGATGTATACAAAATTAGATATAGACATCTTCATCATATTATACAATAACAATAATATTGATTCATAAATCAATATCCTGTTTTTTGTGCTCTTATTAAAGTTTGATTTCCCATCAATATTTAAAGTATCTTTGTCATTTATGATTTTCTCAATATTAATTACATTTATATGTCTAAAAAAATTTATTCATACCAATCCTCCTCTTATTTTCAAATTTCCCATATCAAAAGAAGAAAAAAATGCTATTTTAATTCTAAATCATATCTTCCATTATAAAAATCTAGTTATATCTAAGGATCATCCGTTCTTTTAATCATATTCAAACAGGTATATTAAACAGATAGTGGCCCCTCTGATAGATCAAATTCTCTGTTTTTTAAATCTAACTCTCGCTTTCTTTCTTTACCAAATAGCTTTCCAGGCCAAGGCCATTAAATCACCCAAAAAAATTCTTTCATTTTTTTTGAAAGCTGCTTGGCTGGGGGGGGACTCTGCCCATTCACATTCCCTAAACATTTCCCCTGCCTGCTCTATGTTCTGTTTTCTAGAATCTTCTTCCTTGTCCTCAAGTGTATTTTGGAGAAAGGAGTAGGGGGTATTTTATATTTTTATTGTTATAGGTAGGTCTTGCAGTATTTTATTTGTATATGGCAATCCATATTTCCCTTCTTCTATCTCCTTCATCTCTAGGTCCATTTCTTCTGTTTCATCCTCTGGTTTCTGGTTTATTTGTTCGTACTTTGTAGTCATTATCTTGGAACTTTCCAGTTGTAGCTTCAATTCTGAGATTTGGTCACTTCAGTATTGTGTATTTCTGTCCCCCACAAAAAAAATTAAAATGCCACTTCCGTTCACATCCAGAGGTTTTTAGCTTCTTGGGAGCCTTTCCCAGGAAATTCAGTTGTAAAATCGTAATGAAAGGATCAATAGTCTCACCCAGTTCCAAATATGCTGTTAATGATGTGCTAATTAAAGCTTTTGTTCTTCGATTGTCAGCAACTAATGGCCGGCCACAGAGGTGAAGCCGGTCTTTCCCTTGCCGGTTTAGAGAGCTTTCCTTGGATAAAACAGAAAGACTGCCATCTCTCCATGATCATCAAGGCACCTCTCCTTCTTCATCGCCTCTTAGGGACAGCTTTAGGCCCTTTTCGGGGGGGCAGCAGGCCCTGCCTTCCTACTTCCGTCTTGAAACGACGCAAAACCAGAAGTCTTTCCCCCCCCCCCCCACTGAACACTTTTTAAAAGAAGATTTGCTTATGGAACTGTCCATCAATCTACAGGTGGTTGAGTGAAATAAATTGAAAAAGAGTATATTAATTTTCTATATAGCATTTCAAGAATTATTATCAATGTTTTTACTGATGTACCTTGAATCCATCTTTGTAGGTTATATTTCAAGTAGGTTGCTTAGTAAGAGATATAAGCACCATTAGAAGAAGAATGGACAAGCACTGTGATTTAAATAAGAAGGAGAAGATTTCCCTGCTTTAATAAAAACATTTTAAAATACTCTCTTAGAAGTAGAACAATTCCAAAACAATACTCTAAAGGGCTAGCCTACAGGGAGCTATTCTATTATGAACCTGTCTGTGTGCTGACTGTCCTTGATGCATCATTAATGCTAAAAGATGTCCATATAAAATGTACAGCTTATAGTTTTACTGTCTGGAAGGTAACTTAATTTTGTTCAGTTGCTGATGCATCCAGAAAACAAGTTCACCAGCTTCAATCCATAAATCATTAAAGATTTTCTATGCTTTAGTTCAAGACCCCAGAAAAGTAGGTCAGTTTCTGGTTCCCTGCTGCATTATAAAAGAACAGAAAATGTATGAGTATCTTTCAATACCTATGTTACATTTTTCAAATATTCAGATATCCCATGAGGTTAATAAAATAGAAATGTAAAACTAGTGTGTTCCATATAGGCTAGCAAAATAAAAGGAAACTTTTCAGTTGATGTTAACAGATATTTCCCCTTTCTTTCCTGCAACGTTTTAGCCAGTCATATCATATGGCAACATAATGATATGTACACAGAATGCTGCCTATTTTCAAAGATCGTTCAAGGTGTATTCCAAGGTTCTGGTATCACATTGTGAAGATGGCAATGAAATCACTAAAGCATAAAAATATATCATAGCATAATGTCTATTATATGCACGTATACTGAATAGCATGCATAACCATTAATGTGTACTTTTAAAACATTCATCAGAGAAACTACAAGAGGAATGTTAACATAATATGTCAACTACTAAAAAGAGCTTATCAATTTATTTCGATTATTGCTTTCATCTAAAATAAAATGCAAACTCAAAATACCCTAGATATTTATGATTCATGATAAGAGGTATAAAACCAGAACAGATACTGTGCAATTTCATAGATAAAGCGCTTGATCAACAATAGAAAGAAATTGTAACAATTATAAGAAAACACTTGGGGGGGGGGGGGAAAGCCTAACAAAATATTGAGAGAGAAGTAACAGCTTCCAGATCTACAGTATTACTCTGACATATATCTTATTATTCTTGCTCTTTCTTAAAATCCAACTCTCACAAACAAATTGCCTTCATTTCTTCACTGGCAACTTTAAATTCATTAAGCAGCGTTGGTATCATCCTATCTTTAAATAATTTGCATTAATTCATTTTTTAAAACTTTTATTTTTAAACATAAACTTTTATGATGAGTTCGTCTACATCTTCTTTACTTTCAACTAAAAAGACTTATATCTAAATTTGTTAGTGCTTTGAACTCAGTAGTTCAGATATTTTCTGAAACTGGAATCAGAGATCCTGAGAAGAAAGAGATGAAAGAAAAGGGCAAAGACAGAGATATTAAAGATGCCTATAAATACGAAAGGAGGATTATAGTGTGCAAGATCCAAGTCCTCCTTTGAATGTAACAATTAAAATAAATATTTAAGCCCATTTTTCTATGCTGTCTTTTCTGTCTGCACAAAGTAAACAGTGTGCTACTTATTATGTATTTATTTAACAAATTTATAATTCATCCTAGCGATAAAAGAACAAGTACGGTACAGCAAGATCAAACTGGATTTTTAAATTAGAATTAAATAATTTTATATGAACAAGAAGAGGAATGGTCAACGGTAGGAGTCATGGGTGCCCATAAAACTAGATGCACTAAATGAAGGGATACTGGAATAAAATTTGCTTTGATCTGATTATGAACCTGATGAACAAAGGACAACCAGCACAGTACCATAAAGGCCATTCAAAGTAATGATCTGCACTTTTAACTGTACTTAGACCCTGACTGTCAATCAATGCAATAAATAAGAACTGTTCTAGCCAGATTGGGCCATACTGGTAAAAGTTTACTTGCTGCATTTTATACTAGCTGTAGCTGCTGAGTCATCTTCACAGGCAGCCTCATGTACATCATGTCAGAGTTGTTCAACCAAGTGGTAATAAGGGAACAGGTAACTATTGTCAAGGCAGCTTGATCCAAATTGCGTCAGACCTGGAACACCAGGCAGAGCTGGGCAAAGGCTCCCTTGGCCACAGTTTACATGTAAGCTAAGAGTCCAGAAAAACAAAACAAAGATTATGAATCAACATCTCTGGGTAGAGCATGACATCAACAAGAGTAACTACTTGAGATAATATTAATCAATTATTCAGATATCCATTGATAAATAGCAAATCTGATTTGGTGAGATTTAAACTGAGCTTATATTCCATTCAAGCATATTATTGATTATTATTGAATCAATTTTTGAGTACCACATCTATGTTAATTAAGGATAATATTTGATTGTAAAAATATAATATTTGACTTTCAGTTGGAAGAGATAGAGCATTCATATTTAATGTGTACCTCCTCAGGAGATAATATTTAGGTAGAAATGAAGAAAAGATGATCATGTTTCTATAATGGCAGCCTGCTTTTCTGCACATTTTTTTGAGAGAACATTCAAAATGCCGAATCCACAACTCAATGCAGATACCCAAATTAAAGCATTTGCAGCAGATGGCTTTATATACCACCCCCCCCCCTTGAATACCTGCAGCAAAGGGAGATTGCCATCTCTCTGGATAATTAATTTAACTGTCAAACTGCTGTTATTAGTAGGATTCTTTTCTTTAAGATTCAGTTAGAATCTACATTTCTCTAACTGTAAACTATTATTGTGCATGTTACATTGTGGAACACTAGGGGAGAAGAATTAACTTACTTCTATGTAACATTCTTTCAGGTACTTGAACTGCATTATCATATTTCCTTCCAATCTTTTCTTCTTAAGGTTACATATTACTGATTCCTTCCTTCTTTTTATTTATTTATCAAATATGTATACCACCTAGCTCAACAATTTTGGGTTCACAACAATTAAAGCAAGGAAATTACAATAAAACCAATTACAGATTAAAGAAAAAAGAAGGAAAAAGAAGGAAAAAGTAAAAGAAAAATATGTAAATATAAAAAATGAAAGAAAAATGGCATAAGGAAATGGCTTCCAATCTTTATAGCAGTTTTAAATGTATTTCTGTCTCTCTCTAAAGTTTCCTTCTTTCCATATTCTTTTCTTTCTACTCATCAAAACCATAGGTCACTTTGTTTTGTTTTGTTTTCATTTTCAGCAAAAAGTCCATAAAGGATTCCAGTTACTGACAAATGTAGTAATTGTCATTTTTCTAATCAAACAGCTTAATTTTATAGATGTATTAGGCAGCACACAAAAATAATAAAATAAAATAATATAATAAAATAAAGTAATAAAATATTTTGCCACCTCAGCAATTTCTTTCACCTTCACCAAGCATTCTTCTATTGTGGGTATTAGTCTTTCCATCTTTGTGAATATAGTCTTGTTGTGGTTAACATGTCCAAAAACAATTGTCCATAAGTCTTTTCTAGTTGTCTGACCAGTAGTCCCAGCAAAAAAAGTTCTGGTTTCAGTTGAACATTAAGCTTTAAAATTCTCTGTATCATTATATGTATTTGAATCCAAAATCTTCTAGCCTTTTAAGAAGTGCACCAAGAATGAAAAACCCCTAACTTTAAAAATAATACCAAAAAAAATCATGTAATGTCATGTGAAGTCTTGTAATATTTGGCTTATCTTATGATTATTATATTTTTTTGCCATTCTGAATTCTAAAAATAATTCTTTTTAAAAAACAGTCAAAACATCCAACTTTATCAAGTATACACAAATAATACACTGGCTAAGTGTCATCTTTCTGAGCCACAAACTATCCTGATCAAAGAGGATACATGATTTCCTCCATTTTAATAGGCACCTGGTCACATATGAATATGTTGCAGCTTGTATTTTTTGCAAAATATTTTTTTGAATCTTGTTTCTCAAAGCATTACATGTATTAAAGTTAATTCATGTTCCTTGTCTTGTAATATACATTCTGAAAACAAACAGATCAAATCAAATTAGTGATTTTACATACCCAATTGGGAAAGCTATTCCAAATGGAAAATTCAATTTACCAGTAAAAATAGAACTATAATTTGCATACATCTTTTACTGTATATTATCTATATTTCCCCTTAAATAGGTTAGTTGCCTTATACCTCTTGTTACTTCTGTCACATTTTCTAAATATTTATACCTTCATGTGCTGGGAGTGGTTTGCAAACTTCAGAAGTTTTTCAAGGATTATCTAGGCAAGCTTCCCTTAAAAGTTACTTTTTCCCAACTTTTATTGATTCTCCATTTACGGTCCTTACATGCTGCTATTTGTTAAATGGGCCTCTTGTGGGTAGCTCAAAAAAAAAAATGGCACCACAGGATTCAATCTACTAAATAACAGCAACAAGAAGAGTAACTATCACAATAAAGATAATTCCCAGCCAGTTTTCTCCCAGAGAATTCTGGAAATGAAATTTAACACATTTAAAGAAGGCCAGGATGGGCAAAGCGAATATGAATCCTTAGAACTTATGATGAATTAACTGACCTCTGACACGAAGAAGGAAAGTGAGGGTAATATTATTATTATTATTATTATTATTTTAATTTCTATACCGCCCTTCTCCCGCAGGACTCAGGGCGGTGCACAGCATATTAAAACAGATATACATATCAATAAAAATAAAAACCCCTCTAAAACCAAATTAAAACCAAATATTCGAAGCTGTGTTCCAATTAAAATTATACTTAAAATCGTCCCTAAATAAAATCCTCCT